>NW_028275040.1:0-141731 GCF_037043125.1 Eumetopias jubatus | reverse complement strand
CCATGGCCTTGTTTCTCAGAATTCAGTGTCAGGCTACTACTACTACTGAGGCTAGCCCACGTACATTGCAAGACCCATCCACCTCCATGACACAGGACTTAATGGAGAGAAACCCTCCGCACAACGTGTTCCTCACTGTGCAGTATCGCGCGTTCCATCTCTTTTCGTTCACACGAGGTTTAACGAGCAGCTTCGCATCCCTACGAGAAGAGATGGTAGTCGAAGGACGGCAACCCTCGAGACTTGTTCTTAGAGTTAAACAAACGCATGCCATCTTCCTTATGCTCCAGGACGTCATCCATTTCCATACACATCCTTCTTCGTGTAACGACGGCAGGCACCTTCGAAGCGGAGAGCGAAGTCTCGTCTACGTCCCTTACGCCTTCACACCCACTACGGAAAACAATTTCCTCCTACGGAAACGATACGGCAGTTGAGGGAAGCCTTCTTCACAAGTGGTTTCTCGAGCCCCGTCACAGGGCACATTCTAGATGCCTTCACCATGTCATGCTAAAGCGCTTCCCCGACGTACGTGTATGGCTTTCCTGACGGATCTCCTTCTCACGCTTCAAACCATGACCTTTTCCATCTGCTCTCTCTCATACTCTTGGAAACGCTTCTCACGGAACAGGATTCCAATCGCGACAGACATTCTACACTAGTTACTTCCGTGGCACAGGCACGGGGCACATTCCTTGCGATTTCACTCTGCCATTGGAAAAGTCTACCAGTTTCAGGGAAGGTGTTAGTAGACGCACGGTTTCTCTGCAGTGGTGTTTCTGCAGTAGGATTCAACACATACATTTTGTGACTATGGATTCCTCGGGAACCCAGATGGAAGCTCGAAGTCGCGTTCGACACAGACGTGGTTCGCCGAGATTCGTGTATGCCTTTCCTTTGGCGAAGTCACATACTTTCGCAAACCCTTCTATCTTCGTGACACATGGTGTTCGTTGAGAAAAGCCCTCCATCAGAAGTTGTTCCACGAGTGAGGTATACCACCCTTCCTTGCCCTCCGTTTCCTTTCACACTTGGCTTCAAGCCGCTTCGTTCCTTAGCAAAGCAGAAGGGCAGTCGAAGGACCGCACCTCCACAGCGTTGTTTCTTAGACTTAAGTGTATAGCACGTCCCTTACGCTTCCTCCCACTTCCAGACACACACCTCTCTAGGGGACAACGAGTGTGTTGGTGGTCACGTTCGACCCACATTTCTCTTCACAATTCAGCGTGTGGCATTTTCCTTGTGTTTTCACACAAAGTGCCGACAGCGCTTCTATCTTCCCGAAACAAGATCTGAGTTGGGAGAAGCTTTCGACACAAGTTCTTTCCCAAGCAGGACTATATGGCACAGGAACGTGCGCCTTCACTTTTAACGTTGGGCATTTCCTCCGTCTTCTTCCCTGTAGATGGTAGTGGGAAGACTATTGCTCTACCGTTTTGTTTCTTGAGAGGTGAGTGCAAGACCCTCACACGTATGTCTCAAAAGGCTTCGCGCGGAAAGGCGGAGCAAGATGGCGGAGGAGTAGGAGACCTAGATTTCGTCTGGTCTCAGGAATTCAGCTGAATAGGGATCAAACCATTCTGAACACCTACGAACTCAACAGGAGATCGAACAGGAGAGTAGCAACAACTCTCTGAACAGAGAAGCGCCCACTTACTGGAAGGTAGGGCGTGCGGAGAAGTGAATCTGAGGCGATATTCGGGAGGATAGACGGCGGGGGAGGGGCCTCCGCCGGCCGCTTCTGGCAAGTGATAGAGCCGCGGAGCACAGAATCGGAACTTTTAGAAGTTGGCTCGGCGGAGGGACGTCGCTGCAGTGGCTAAGCGGGGGGTGGAATCCTCCCGGGACAGTGTGGTCTCAGGACCCTTGGGGTCACAGGGAGACCGGGGGTGCCTGAGTGCGCCAGAGCTCCCAGGTATCAGAGCAGGGAAGCCGGCTGCAGATACGGAGCAGAGTCGCGGGCTCTCAGCTCGGGTTTGCCATAAACTGTGATCTGTGGCCCAGTCGGGGCACGGCTTCCCCAGCAGGGACCCAACAAGCAGCAGATCCGGGGAGACTCCCCTTCCTTGCCGGGGAGGAGCGGTGCGGGAACGCACTGCAGGGATCTGCTGGGTTTGGAGACTCCGCGCGGGGTCGGGTGCCAGAGATAGCAACGCTCGATCACAGGCCGGGTGAGCACGGAGTGCGGCCGGAGACCGGGGACACGGAAGTGACTGCTTTTCTCTGGGGGCACACTGAGGAGCGGGGCCCCGAGTTCTCAGCTCCTCCGAGTGGAGATTGGGAGGCCACCATTTCTGCCCTGGTCCTCCAAAGCTGTACCGAGAGCTTGCAGGGAACAAAAGCTCCTGAGAGCAAACCGGAGCAGCTTCCTTAGCCCAGACCGACAAGGGCGGGGCCGTTCCGCCTCCGGCAAAGACATTTGGAAACCACAGCAAAAGGCCCCTCCCCCAGAAGATCAACACAAACAGCCAGCAAGCCAAGACCAAGTTGATCGATCAAGGAGAATAGGAGAACTCCTGCGCTAGGGGAATACTGCACATAGATTCATGGCTTTTTTTTTTTTTTTTTTTTACCATGATTCATTATTTCCTCAAAGTTAATTTTTCTTGACTGTTTTTTTTTATTTTTCTTTTTCCCTTTTTCAAACAACATCTTATAAATCCCTTTTAAAAAAAACATTTTTTATTTTTCATTTTTAGAGTCATATTTTATCCCTTCATAGTAGTTACCCTTATTTTTGGCATATATATAGAAGTTGTTCTCTCTTTAAAATTTTGAGGTACAGTTTCTTCTAACAGATCAAAGTATACCCTAAATCACTAGTGTATGGCTTTGTTCTAGTCTCCTGCCTGATCACATTGTCTCCCTTTTTCCTTTTTTTTTTCTTAAATCTTCTTTCTTTTTTCAAACAACTTATCTTACCAAGTCCTTTTATAAAATCTTTTATAATTTTCATCTTTACAGTCATCTTCCATCCCTTCATTGTATCAACCCTTATTTTGTACATATATGTCTTTCTTCCTTTAAAATTTTAGGAGGCACTTTTATCTGACAGACCAAAATACGCCAAAAATCTAGTGTGTGGCACTGATCTATGCACTAGCCTGATCATATTTGATCATATTCTGCCTTTCTTGTATTGTTTTGTTTTTGTTTTTATCTTTTTTTTTCTTTTTCTCTTTCTTTTTTCTTTCTTTCCCTTTCTTTTCCCCTGGTTTCAGGTCTTTTCTGATTTGTATACAGTATATTTGCTGGGGACGTTGTAAACCTGTTAGCATTTTGTTCTCTCATTCATCTATTCTCCTCTGGACAAAATGACAAGACGAAAGAAATCACGTCAGCAAAAAGAACAAGAGGTAGTCCCGTCAGCCAGGGACCTACTCAATACGGACATTAGTACGCTGTCGGACCTAGAGTTCAGAATCATGACTTTAAAGATAGTAGCTGGGCTTGAAAAAAAGCGTGGTAGTTATTAGAGAAACGCTTTCTGGAGAAATAAAAGAATGAAATCTAACCAAATCGAAATCAAAAAGGCTATTGGTGAGGTGCAAACAAAAATGGGGGCACTAAATGCTAGGATAAATGAGGCAGAAGAGAGAATCAGCGATATAGAAGACCAAACGATGGAAAATAAAGAGGCTGAGAAAAAGAGAGAGAAACAACTACAGGATCACGAGGGCAGAATTCGAGAGATAAGTGATATGATAAGACGAAACAACATTAGAATAATTGGGATCCCAGAAGAAGAAGAGAGAGAGAGAGGGGCAGAAGGTATATTGGAGCAAATTATAGCAGAGAACTTCCCTAATGTGAGGAAGGAAACAGGCATTAAAATCCAGGAGGCACAGAGAACCCCTCTCAAAATCAATAATAATAGGTCAACACCCCGACATCTAGTAGTAAAACTTACGAGTCTCAGAGACAAAGAGAAAATCCTGAAAGCAGCTCGGGAGAAGAGATATGTAACCTACAATGGTAGAGACATTAGATTGGCAACAGAGCTATCCACAGAGACCTGGCAGGCCAGAAAGGACTGGCAAGATATCTTCAGAACACTAAACGAGAAAAATATGCAGCCAAGAATACTATATCCAGCTAGGCTATCATTGAAAATAGAAGGAGAGATAGAAAGCTTCCAGAACAAACAAAAACTAAAGGAATTTGCAAACACGACACCAGCCCTCCAAGAAATATTGAGAGGGGTCCTCTAAGCAAAGAGAGAACCTAAAAGCAGCAAAGAGCAGAAACGAACACAGACAACAGACAGTTAACAGTCACCTTACAGGTAATACAATGGCACTAAATTCATACCTTTCAATAGTTACCCTGAATGTAAATGGGCTCAATGCCCCAATCAAAAGACACAGGCTCTCCGATTGGATTAAAAAACAAGACCCATCAATATGCTGTCTGCAAGAGACTCATTTTAGACCCAAAGACACCCCCAGATTGAAAGTGAGGGGGTGGAAAACCATTTACCATGCTAATGGACACCAAAAGAAAGCTGGGGTGGCGATCCTTATATCAGACAAACTAGATTTTAAAACAAAGACTGTAATAAGAGATGAGGAAGGACACTATATCCTACTTAAAGGGTCTATCCAACAAGAAGATCTAACAATTGTAAATATCTATGCCCCGAACATGGGAGCAGCCAAATATATAAGGCAATTAATAACAAAAGCAAAGAAACACATTGACAACAATACAATAATAGTGGGGGACTTTAACACCCCTCTGACTGAAATGGACAGATCATCTAAGCAAAAGATCAACAAGGAAATAAAGACTTTAAATGACACACTGGACCAGATGGACTTCACAGACATATTCAGAACATTCCATCCCAAAGCAACGGAATACACATTCTTCTCTAGTGCCCATGGAACATTCTCCAGAATTGATCACATCCTAGGTCACAAATCAGGTCTCAACCGCTACCAAAAGATTGGGATCATTCCCTGCATATTTTCAGACCACAATGCTTTGAAACTAGAACTCAACCACAGGAGGAAAGTCGGAAAGAACCCAAATACATGGAGGCTAAAGAGCATCCTACTAAAGAATGAATGGGTCAACCAAGAAATTAAAGAAGAATTAAAAAAATTCGTGGAAACCAATGAAAATGAAAACACAACTGTTCAAAATCTTTGGGATACAGCAAAGGCAGTCCTGAGAGGAAAGTAGATAGCAATACAAGCCTTTCTCAAGAAACAAGAAAGGTCTCAAATACACAGCCTAACCCTACACCTAAAGGAGCTGGAGAAAGAACAGCAAATAAAGCCTAAACCCAGCAGGAGAAGAGAAATCATAAAGATCAGAGCAGAAACCAATGAACTAGAAACCAAAAGAACAGAAGAACAGATCAACGAAACTAGGAGCTGGTTCTTTGAAAGAATTCACAAGATTGATAAACCCCTAGCCAGACTGATCAAAAAGAAAAGAGAAATGACCCAAATCAACAAAATCATGAATGAACGAGGAGAGATCACAACCAACACCAAAGAAATACAAACAATTATAAGAACATATTATGAGCAACTCTATGCCAGCAAATTAGATAACCTGGAAGAAATGGGTGCATTCCTAGAGATGTATCAACGACCAAAATTGAACCAGGAAGAAATAGAAAACCTGAACAGACCTAGAACCACTAAGGAAATTGAAACAGTCATGAAAAATCTCCCAAGAAACAAAAGCCCAGGGCCAGATGGCTTCCCAGGGGAATTCTATCAGACATTTCAAGAAGAATTAATACCTATTCTCCTGAAACTGTTCCAGAAAATAGAAATGGAAGGGAAACTTCCAAACTCATTTTATGAGGCCAGCATTACCTTGATCCCAAAACCAGACAAAGACCCCATCAAAAAAGAGAATTACAGACCAATATCCTTGATGAGCATGGATGCAAAAATTCTCACCAAAATACTAGCCAATAGGATCCAACAGTACATTAAAAGGATTATTCACCACGACCAAGTGGGATTTATCCCTGGGCTGCAAGGCTGGTTCAACATCCGCAAATCAATCAACGTGCTACAATACGTTAACAAAAGAAAGAACAAGAATCATATGATCCTCTCAATAGATGCAGAAAAAGCATTTGACAAAGTACAGCATCCTTTCTTGATCAAAACTCTTCAGAGTAGAGGGATAGAGGGTACAAACCTCAATATCATAAAAGCCATCTATGAAAAACCTACAGCGAATATCATTCTCAATGGGGAAAGGCTGAGAGCTTTTCCCCTAAGGTCAGGAACGCGGCAGGGATGTCCACTCTCACCACTGCTATTCAACATAGTATTAGAAGTCCTAGCCACAGCAATTAGACAACAAAAAGAAATCAGAGGCATCCAAATCGGCAAAGAGGAAGTCAAACTCTCCCTCTTTGCAGATGATATGATACTGTATGTGGAAAACCCAAAAGACTCCACCCCAAAACTGCTAGAACTCATACAGGAATTCAGTCAAGTAGCAGGCTATAAAATCAATGCACAGAAATCAGTGGCATTCCTATACACCAACAACAAGACAGAAGAGAGACAAATCAAGGAGTCGATCCCATTTACAACTGCACCCAAAACCATTAGATACCTAGGAATAAATCTAACCAGAGAGGCAAAGGATCTGTAGTCAGAAAACTATAAAATACTCATGAAAGAAATTGAAGAAGACACAAAGAAATGGAAAAACGTTCCATGCTCATGGATTGGGAGAATCAACATTGTGAAGATGTCAATGCTACCTAGAGCAATCTACACATTCAATGCAATCCCCATCAAAATACCATCCACTTTTTTCAAAGAAATGGAACCAATAATCCTAAAATTTGTATGGAACCAGAAGAGACCCAGAATAGCCAGAGGAATACTGAAAAAGAGAAGCAAAGCTGGCGGCATCACAATTCCGGACTTCCAGCACTATGACAAAGCTGTCATCATCAAGACAGTATGGTACTGGCACAAAAACAGACACATCGATCAATGGAACAGAATCGAGAGCCCAGAAATGGACCCTCAACTCTATGGTCAACTTATCTTTGACAAAGCAGGAAAGAATGTCCAATGGAAAAGAGACAGTCTCTTCAACAAATGGTGTTGGGAAAATTGGACAGCCACATGCAGAAGAATGAAACTGGACCATTTCCTTACACCACACACAAAAATAGACTCCAAATGGTTGAAAGACCTAAACGTGAGACAGGAGTCCATCCAAATCCTAAAGGAGAACACAGGTAGCAACCTTTTCGACCTTAGCCGCAGCAACTTCTTCCTAGAAACATCGCCAAAGGCACGGGAAGCCAGGGCAAAAATGAACTATTGGGATTTCATCAAGATAAAAAGCTTTTGCACAGCAAAAGAAACAGTCCACAAAACCAAAAGACAACCGACAGAATGGGAGAAAATATTTGCAAATGACATATCCGATAAAGGGCTAGTATGCAAAATCTATAAAGAACTTATCAAACTCAACACCCAAAGAACAAATAATCCAATCAAGAAATGGGCAGAAGACATGAACAGACATTTCTCCAAAGAGGACATCCAAATGGCCAACAGGCACATGAAAAAGTGCTCAACATCGCTCGGCATCAGGGAAATCCAAATCAAAACCTCAATGAGATACCACCTCACACCCGTCAGAATGGCTAAAATTAACAAGTCAGGGAACGACAGATGTTGGCGGGGATGTGGAGAAAGGGGAACGAACCCTCCTACACTGTTGGTGGGAATGCAAGCTGGTGCAACCCCTCTGGAAAACAGTATGGACGTTCCTCAAACAGTTGAAATTAGAGCTACCGTTCGATCCAGCAATTGCACTACTGGGTATTTACCACAAAGATACAAATGTAGGGACCCGAAGGGGTACGTGTACCCCAATGTTTATAGCAGCAATGTCCACCACAGCCAAACTGTGGAAAGAGCCAAGATGCCCATCGACAGATGAATGGATAAAGAAGAGGTGGTATATATACACAATGGAATATTATGCAGCCATCAAAAGGAATGAGATCTTGCCATTTGCAACGACGTGGATGGAACTGGAGGGTGTTATGCTGAGTGAAATAAGTCAATCAGAGAAAGACATGTATCCCATGACCTCACTGATATGAGGAATTCTTAATCTCAGGAAAGAAACTGTTACTGGAGTGGTTGGGGGTGGGAGGGATGGGGTGGCTGGGTGATAGACATTGGGGAGGGTAGGTGCTACGGTGAGCGCTGTGAATTGGGCAAGACTGTTGAATCACAGTTCTGTACTTCTGAAACAAATAACGCAACATATTTTAAGAAAAAAGAAAAAGAAGAAGATAACAGGAGAGGAAGAAAAGGGGAGTATGTCAGAGGGGGAGACGAACCATGAGAGACGTTGGACTCTGAAAAACAAACTGAGGGTTCTAGAGGGGAGGGGGGTAGGGGGATGGGTTAGCCTGGTGATGGGTATTGAGGAGGGCACGTTCTGCATGGAGCACTGGGTGTTATGAACAAACAATGAATCATGGAACACTGCACCCAAAACTAATGATGTAATATCTGGTGATTAACATAACAATAACAAATTAAAAAAAAAAAGGCTTCGCGCTTCGCGAACCAAGGTGTTAGCACGAAGTCATGTTTGACGTGGCCTCGTTTCTCTGAGTTCAGTGGAAGGCTCTGCTGAGGCTAGCTCACGTACATTTGAAGGCCCTTCCAACTTCATGACCCAAGACTTTGATGGAGAGAAACCCTCCACACAACGTGTTCCTCACTGTGGTGTATCTCGCTTTCCGTCCCTTTTCTCTCGCCCTAAGCTTTACCACGGTGCTTCCATCCGTAGGGAAAGAGCTGGTCGTCGACGGACGGCAACCCTCTAGATTTGTCCTTAGAGTTAAACACCCGTAGGCAATCTTCCCTATGCCTCCTCACATCATACATTTCCATACTCATCCTTCTTCATGGAACGACAGGAGGCACATTCGAAACGGACAGCTCACTCTAGGGCACGTCCCTCGTGCCTTCACGCCCACGGCGGAAAACACTTTTATCTTCCTGAAACAATATGATAAGCTGAGGGAAGACTTCTTCACAAGGGGTTTGTCAAGCACCGTCACAGGGCACATTCTTTATGCCTTCACACGTTCGTGCCAGAATGCCACTCATACGTAGGCGTACGGCTTTCCAGGGTTTCCTTCTCAGACTTAAAGGCATGACCTTTTCCCTCTGCTCTCTCTCGTACTCATGAAAACATTTCGCACGGAACAAGATTTGAACCGGGAGAGACAATCTCCACTCCTTATTTCCGTGGCGCAGGCATGGGGCACATGCCTTGCGCTGTCACACTTACCTTGGAATAGACTACCATTTTCAGGGAAGATGTTGGTAGAAACACGGTTTCTCTGCAGTGGTGTTTCTTCAGACCGACCTTCACGCCGCCTCTTTAGGGTTCCGCAAGTACATGTTGTGACTAGGTTTTCCCCGTGAAGCCAGATGGAAGCTCGAAGTCGCGCTTGGACACAGACTTGTTTCGCACAGTGTAGTCTGTGGCTTTCCTTTGGCGAACTCACGTACGTTTGAAAACCCTTCTAGCGTCGTGAGCCGTGGTGTTCATTGAGAGAAGCCCTCCATACAAAGTGATTCCACGAGTAAGGTATAGCAGGCTTTTCCTCTGCTTCCGTTCACACTCGGCGTCAAGCCGCTTCGATCCTTAGGAAAGGAGGCGGGGAGTCGAAGGACCGCTCCTCCACAGCATTGTTTCTTCGACTTAAGTGTACAGCTCGTTCCTTACGCTTCCTCCCATTTCCAGACACACACCTCTCTAGGGGACAACTTGTTAGTTGGTGGTCGCATTCGACCCACATTTTCCTTCACCATTCAGCGTATGGCATTGTCCTTACGCTTTCACACGAAGTCCTGAAAACGCTTCTCTCTTCCCGAAGCAAGATCTGGGTTGACAGAAGCTTGAGACACAACTCCTCTCTCAAAGAGTGGTAGACGGCCCAGCATTTGTGCCTTCACTTTGAACGTCGGAAAGTTCTTCCAACTTCTTCCCCGGAGGCGGTAGTGGAAAGACTAGTTCCCTACAGTTTGGTTTCGTGAGAGGTGAGTGTAAGACGCCTACCTAATATAGCAACGCACATGTCTCCAAAGGCTTCTTTCTTCAAGCACCACGATGTTAGCACGAAAGCCTGTTTGCCATGGCCTTGTTTCTCAGAATTCAGTGTCAGGCTACTACTACTACTGAGGCTAGCCCACGTACATTGCAAGACCCATCCACCTCCATGACACAGGACTTAATGGAGAGAAACCCTCCGCACAACGTGTTCCTCACTGTGCAGTATCGCGCGTTCCATCTCTTTTCGTTCACACGAGGTTTAACGAGCAGCTTCGCATCCCTACGAGAAGAGATGGTAGTCGAAGGACGGCAACCCTCGAGACTTGTTCTTAGAGTTAAACAAACGCATGCCATCTTCCTTATGCTCCAGGACGTCATCCATTTCCATACACATCCTTCTTCGTGTAACGACGGCAGGCACCTTCGAAGCGGAGAGCGAAGTCTCGTCTACGTCCCTTACGCCTTCACACCCACTACGGAAAACAATTTCCTCCTACGGAAACGATACGGCAGTTGAGGGAAGCCTTCTTCACAAGTGGTTTCTCGAGCCCCGTCACAGGGCACATTCTAGATGCCTTCACCATGTCATGCTAAAGCGCTTCCCCGACGTACGTGTATGGCTTTCCTGACGGATCTCCTTCTCACGCTTCAAACCATGACCTTTTCCATCTGCTCTCTCTCATACTCTTGGAAACGCTTCTCACGGAACAGGATTCCAATCGCGACAGACATTCTACACTAGTTACTTCCGTGGCACAGGCACGGGGCACATTCCTTGCGATTTCACTCTGCCATTGGAAAAGTCTACCAGTTTCAGGGAAGGTGTTAGTAGACGCACGGTTTCTCTGCAGTGGTGTTTCTGCAGTAGGATTCAACACATACATTTTGTGACTATGGATTCCTCGGGAACCCAGATGGAAGCTCGAAGTCGCGTTCGACACAGACGTGGTTCGCCGAGATTCGTGTATGCCTTTCCTTTGGCGAAGTCACATACTTTCGCAAACCCTTCTATCTTCGTGACA
This sequence comes from Eumetopias jubatus, assembly GCF_037043125.1. Classification (NCBI taxonomy): domain Eukaryota; kingdom Metazoa; phylum Chordata; class Mammalia; order Carnivora; family Otariidae; genus Eumetopias; species Eumetopias jubatus. The sequence goes on along the minus strand of NW_028275040.1, from coordinate 130,620 downwards.
CATGGTGTTCGTTGAGAAAAGCCCTCCATCAGAAGTTGTTCCACGAGTGAGGTATACCACCCTTCCTTGCCCTCCGTTTCCTTTCACACTTGGCTTCAAGCCGCTTCGTTCCTTAGCAAAGCAGAAGGGCAGTCGAAGGACCGCACCTCCACAGCGTTGTTTCTTAGACTTAAGTGTATAGCACGTCCCTTACGCTTCCTCCCACTTCCAGACACACACCTCTCTAGGGGACAACGAGTGTGTTGGTGGTCACGTTCGACCCACATTTCTCTTCACAATTCAGCGTGTGGCATTTTCCTTGTGTTTTCACACAAAGTGCCGACAGCGCTTCTATCTTCCCGAAACAAGATCTGAGTTGGGAGAAGCTTTCGACACAAGTTCTTTCCCAAGCAGGACTATATGGCACAGGAACGTGCGCCTTCACTTTTAACGTTGGGCATTTCCTCCGTCTTCTTCCCTGTAGATGGTAGTGGGAAGACTATTGCTCTACCGTTTTGTTTCTTGAGAGGTGAGTGCAAGACCCTCACACGTATGTCTCAAAAGGCTTCGCGCGGAAAGGCGGAGCAAGATGGCGGAGGAGTAGGAGACCTAGATTTCGTCTGGTCTCAGGAATTCAGCTGAATAGGGATCAAACCATTCTGAACACCTACGAACTCAACAGGAGATCGAACAGGAGAGTAGCAACAACTCTCTGAACAGAGAAGCGCCCACTTACTGGAAGGTAGGGCGTGCGGAGAAGTGAATCTGAGGCGATATTCGGGAGGATAGACGGCGGGGGAGGGGCCTCCGCCGGCCGCTTCTGGCAAGTGATAGAGCCGCGGAGCACAGAATCGGAACTTTTAGAAGTTGGCTCGGCGGAGGGACGTCGCTGCAGTGGCTAAGCGGGGGGTGGAATCCTCCCGGGACAGTGTGGTCTCAGGACCCTTGGGGTCACAGGGAGACCGGGGGTGCCTGAGTGCGCCAGAGCTCCCAGGTATCAGAGCAGGGAAGCCGGCTGCAGATACGGAGCAGAGTCGCGGGCTCTCAGCTCGGGTTTGCCATAAACTGTGATCTGTGGCCCAGTCGGGGCACGGCTTCCCCAGCAGGGACCCAACAAGCAGCAGATCCGGGGAGACTCCCCTTCCTTGCCGGGGAGGAGCGGTGCGGGAACGCACTGCAGGGATCTGCTGGGTTTGGAGACTCCGCGCGGGGTCGGGTGCCAGAGATAGCAACGCTCGATCACAGGCCGGGTGAGCACGGAGTGCGGCCGGAGACCGGGGACACGGAAGTGACTGCTTTTCTCTGGGGGCACACTGAGGAGCGGGGCCCCGAGTTCTCAGCTCCTCCGAGTGGAGATTGGGAGGCCACCATTTCTGCCCTGGTCCTCCAAAGCTGTACCGAGAGCTTGCAGGGAACAAAAGCTCCTGAGAGCAAACCGGAGCAGCTTCCTTAGCCCAGACCGACAAGGGCGGGGCCGTTCCGCCTCCGGCAAAGACATTTGGAAACCACAGCAAAAGGCCCCTCCCCCAGAAGATCAACACAAACAGCCAGCAAGCCAAGACCAAGTTGATCGATCAAGGAGAATAGGAGAACTCCTGCGCTAGGGGAATACTGCACATAGATTCATGGCTTTTTTTTTTTTTTTTTTTTACCATGATTCATTATTTCCTCAAAGTTAATTTTTCTTGACTGTTTTTTTTTATTTTTCTTTTTCCCTTTTTCAAACAACATCTTATAAATCCCTTTTAAAAAAAACATTTTTTATTTTTCATTTTTAGAGTCATATTTTATCCCTTCATAGTAGTTACCCTTATTTTTGGCATATATATAGAAGTTGTTCTCTCTTTAAAATTTTGAGGTACAGTTTCTTCTAACAGATCAAAGTATACCCTAAATCACTAGTGTATGGCTTTGTTCTAGTCTCCTGCCTGATCACATTGTCTCCCTTTTTCCTTTTTTTTTTCTTAAATCTTCTTTCTTTTTTCAAACAACTTATCTTACCAAGTCCTTTTATAAAATCTTTTATAATTTTCATCTTTACAGTCATCTTCCATCCCTTCATTGTATCAACCCTTATTTTGTACATATATGTCTTTCTTCCTTTAAAATTTTAGGAGGCACTTTTATCTGACAGACCAAAATACGCCAAAAATCTAGTGTGTGGCACTGATCTATGCACTAGCCTGATCATATTTGATCATATTCTGCCTTTCTTGTATTGTTTTGTTTTTGTTTTTATCTTTTTTTTTCTTTTTCTCTTTCTTTTTTCTTTCTTTCCCTTTCTTTTCCCCTGGTTTCAGGTCTTTTCTGATTTGTATACAGTATATTTGCTGGGGACGTTGTAAACCTGTTAGCATTTTGTTCTCTCATTCATCTATTCTCCTCTGGACAAAATGACAAGACGAAAGAAATCACGTCAGCAAAAAGAACAAGAGGTAGTCCCGTCAGCCAGGGACCTACTCAATACGGACATTAGTACGCTGTCGGACCTAGAGTTCAGAATCATGACTTTAAAGATAGTAGCTGGGCTTGAAAAAAAGCGTGGTAGTTATTAGAGAAACGCTTTCTGGAGAAATAAAAGAATGAAATCTAACCAAATCGAAATCAAAAAGGCTATTGGTGAGGTGCAAACAAAAATGGGGGCACTAAATGCTAGGATAAATGAGGCAGAAGAGAGAATCAGCGATATAGAAGACCAAACGATGGAAAATAAAGAGGCTGAGAAAAAGAGAGAGAAACAACTACAGGATCACGAGGGCAGAATTCGAGAGATAAGTGATATGATAAGACGAAACAACATTAGAATAATTGGGATCCCAGAAGAAGAAGAGAGAGAGAGAGGGGCAGAAGGTATATTGGAGCAAATTATAGCAGAGAACTTCCCTAATGTGAGGAAGGAAACAGGCATTAAAATCCAGGAGGCACAGAGAACCCCTCTCAAAATCAATAATAATAGGTCAACACCCCGACATCTAGTAGTAAAACTTACGAGTCTCAGAGACAAAGAGAAAATCCTGAAAGCAGCTCGGGAGAAGAGATATGTAACCTACAATGGTAGAGACATTAGATTGGCAACAGAGCTATCCACAGAGACCTGGCAGGCCAGAAAGGACTGGCAAGATATCTTCAGAACACTAAACGAGAAAAATATGCAGCCAAGAATACTATATCCAGCTAGGCTATCATTGAAAATAGAAGGAGAGATAGAAAGCTTCCAGAACAAACAAAAACTAAAGGAATTTGCAAACACGACACCAGCCCTCCAAGAAATATTGAGAGGGGTCCTCTAAGCAAAGAGAGAACCTAAAAGCAGCAAAGAGCAGAAACGAACACAGACAACAGACAGTTAACAGTCACCTTACAGGTAATACAATGGCACTAAATTCATACCTTTCAATAGTTACCCTGAATGTAAATGGGCTCAATGCCCCAATCAAAAGACACAGGCTCTCCGATTGGATTAAAAAACAAGACCCATCAATATGCTGTCTGCAAGAGACTCATTTTAGACCCAAAGACACCCCCAGATTGAAAGTGAGGGGGTGGAAAACCATTTACCATGCTAATGGACACCAAAAGAAAGCTGGGGTGGCGATCCTTATATCAGACAAACTAGATTTTAAAACAAAGACTGTAATAAGAGATGAGGAAGGACACTATATCCTACTTAAAGGGTCTATCCAACAAGAAGATCTAACAATTGTAAATATCTATGCCCCGAACATGGGAGCAGCCAAATATATAAGGCAATTAATAACAAAACCAAAGAAACACATTGACAACAATACAATAATAGTGGGGGACTTTAACACCCCTCTGACTGAAATGGACAGATCATCTAAGCAAAAGATCAACAAGGAAATAAAGACTTTAAATGACACACTGGACCAGATGGACTTCACAGACATATTCAGAACATTCCATCCCAAAGCAACGGAATACACATTCTTCTCTAGTGCCCATGGAACATTCTCCAGAATTGATCACATCCTAGGTCACAAATCAGGTCTCAACCGCTACCAAAAGATTGGGATCATTCCCTGCATATTTTCAGACCACAATGCTTTGAAACTAGAACTCAACCACAGGAGGAAAGTCGGAAAGAACCCAAATACATGGAGGCTAAAGAGCATCCTACTAAAGAATGAATGGGTCAACCAAGAAATTAAAGAAGAATTAAAAAAATTCGTGGAAACCAATGAAAATGAAAACACAACTGTTCAAAATCTTTGGGATACAGCAAAGGCAGTCCTGAGAGGAAAGTAGATAGCAATACAAGCCTTTCTCAAGAAACAAGAAAGGTCTCAAATACACAGCCTAACCCTACACCTAAAGGAGCTGGAGAAAGAACAGCAAATAAAGCCTAAACCCAGCAGGAGAAGAGAAATCATAAAGATCAGAGCAGAAACCAATGAACTAGAAACCAAAAGAACAGAAGAACAGATCAACGAAACTAGGAGCTGGTTCTTTGAAAGAATTCACAAGATTGATAAACCCCTAGCCAGACTGATCAAAAAGAAAAGAGAAATGACCCAAATCAACAAAATCATGAATGAACGAGGAGAGATCACAACCAACACCAAAGAAATACAAACAATTATAAGAACATATTATGAGCAACTCTATGCCAGCAAATTAGATAACCTGGAAGAAATGGGTGCATTCCTAGAGATGTATCAACGACCAAAATTGAACCAGGAAGAAATAGAAAACCTGAACAGACCTAGAACCACTAAGGAAATTGAAACAGTCATGAAAAATCTCCCAAGAAACAAAAGCCCAGGGCCAGATGGCTTCCCAGGGGAATTCTATCAGACATTTCAAGAAGAATTAATACCTATTCTCCTGAAACTGTTCCAGAAAATAGAAATGGAAGGGAAACTTCCAAACTCATTTTATGAGGCCAGCATTACCTTGATCCCAAAACCAGACAAAGACCCCATCAAAAAAGAGAATTACAGACCAATATCCTTGATGAGCATGGATGCAAAAATTCTCACCAAAATACTAGCCAATAGGATCCAACAGTACATTAAAAGGATTATTCACCACGACCAAGTGGGATTTATCCCTGGGCTGCAAGGCTGGTTCAACATCCGCAAATCAATCAACGTGCTACAATACGTTAACAAAAGAAAGAACAAGAATCATATGATCCTCTCAATAGATGCAGAAAAAGCATTTGACAAAGTACAGCATCCTTTCTTGATCAAAACTCTTCAGAGTAGAGGGATAGAGGGTACAAACCTCAATATCATAAAAGCCATCTATGAAAAACCTACAGCGAATATCATTCTCAATGGGGAAAGGCTGAGAGCTTTTCCCCTAAGGTCAGGAACGCGGCAGGGATGTCCACTCTCACCACTGCTATTCAACATAGTATTAGAAGTCCTAGCCACAGCAATTAGACAACAAAAAGAAATCAGAGGCATCCAAATCGGCAAAGAGGAAGTCAAACTCTCCCTCTTTGCAGATGATATGATACTGTATGTGGAAAACCCAAAAGACTCCACCCCAAAACTGCTAGAACTCATACAGGAATTCAGTCAAGTAGCAGGCTATAAAATCAATGCACAGAAATCAGTGGCATTCCTATACACCAACAACAAGACAGAAGAGAGACAAATCAAGGAGTCGATCCCATTTACAACTGCACCCAAAACCATTAGATACCTAGGAATAAATCTAACCAGAGAGGCAAAGGATCTGTAGTCAGAAAACTATAAAATACTCATGAAAGAAATTGAAGAAGACACAAAGAAATGGAAAAACGTTCCATGCTCATGGATTGGGAGAATCAACATTGTGAAGATGTCAATGCTACCTAGAGCAATCTACACATTCAATGCAATCCCCATCAAAATACCATCCACTTTTTTTCAAAGAAATGGAACCAATAATCCTAAAATTTGTATGGAACCAGAAGAGACCCAGAATAGCCAGAGGAATACTGAAAAAGAGAAGCAAAGCTGGCGGCATCACAATTCCGGACTTCCAGCACTATGACAAAGCTGTCATCATCAAGACAGTATGGTACTGGCACAAAAACAGACACATCGATCAATGGAACAGAATCGAGAGCCCAGAAATGGACCCTCAACTCTATGGTCAACTTATCTTTGACAAAGCAGGAAAGAATGTCCAATGGAAAAGAGACAGTCTCTTCAACAAATGGTGTTGGGAAAATTGGACAGCCACATGCAGAAGAATGAAACTGGACCATTTCCTTACACCACACACAAAAATAGACTCCAAATGGTTGAAAGACCTAAACGTGAGACAGGAGTCCATCCAAATCCTAAAGGAGAACACAGGTAGCAACCTTTTCGACCTTAGCCGCAGCAACTTCTTCCTAGAAACATCGCCAAAGGCACGGGAAGCCAGGGCAAAAATGAACTATTGGGATTTCATCAAGATAAAAAGCTTTTGCACAGCAAAAGAAACAGTCCACAAAACCAAAAGACAACCGACAGAATGGGAGAAAATATTTGCAAATGACATATCCGATAAAGGGCTAGTATGCAAAATCTATAAAGAACTTATCAAACTCAACACCCAAAGAACAAATAATCCAATCAAGAAATGGGCAGAAGACATGAACAGACATTTCTCCAAAGAGGACATCCAAATGGCCAACAGGCACATGAAAAAGTGCTCAACATCGCTCGGCATCAGGGAAATCCAAATCAAAACCTCAATGAGATACCACCTCACACCCGTCAGAATGGCTAAAATTAACAAGTCAGGGAACGACAGATGTTGGCGGGGATGTGGGGAAAGGGGAACCCTCCTACACTGTTGGTGGGAATGCAAGCTGGTGCAACCCCTCTGGAAAACAGTATGGACGTTCCTCAAACAGTTGAAATTAGAGCTACCGTTCGATCCAGCAATTGCACTACTGGGTATTTACCACAAAGATACAAATGTAGGGACCCGAAGGGGTACGTGTACCCCAATGTTTATAGCAGCAATGTCCACCACAGCCAAACTGTGGAAAGAGCCAAGATGCCCATCGACAGATGAATGGATAAAGAAGAGGTGGTATATATACACAATGGAATATTATGCAGCCATCAAAAGGAATGAGATCTTGCCATTTGCAACGACGTGGATGGAACTGGAGGGTGTTATGCTGAGTGAAATAAGTCAATCAGAGAAAGACATGTATCCCATGACCTCACTGATATGAGGAATTCTTAATCTCAGGAAAGAAACTGTTACTGGAGTGGTTGGGGGTGGGAGGGATGGGGTGGCTGGGTGATAGACATTGGGGAGGGTAGGTGCTACGGTGAGCGCTGTGAATTGGGCAAGACTGTTGAATCACAGTTCTGTACTTCTGAAACAAATAACGCAACATATTTTAAGAAAAAAGAAAAAGAAGAAGATAACAGGAGAGGAAGAAAAGGGGAGTATGTCAGAGGGGGAGACGAACCATGAGAGACGTTGGACTCTGAAAAACAAACTGAGGGTTCTAGAGGGGAGGGGGGTAGGGGGATGGGTTAGCCTGGTGATGGGTATTGAGGAGGGCACGTTCTGCATGGAGCACTGGGTGTTATGAACAAACAATGAATCATGGAACACTGCACCCAAAACTAATGATGTAATATCTGGTGATTAACATAACAATAACAAATTAAAAAAAAAAAGGTTTCGCGCTTCGCGAACCAAGGTGTTAGCACGAAGTCATGTTTGACGTGGCCTCGTTTCTCTGAGTTCAGTGGAAGGCTCTGCTGAGGCTAGCTCACGTACATTTGAAGGCCCTTCCAACTTCATGACCCAAGACTTTGATGGAGAGAAACCCTCCACACAACGTGTTCCTCACTGTGGTGTATCTCGCTTTCCGTCCCTTTTCTCTCGCCCTAAGCTTTACCACGGTGCTTCCATCCGTAGGGAAAGAGCTGGTCGTCGACGGACGGCAACCCTCTAGATTTGTCCTTAGAGTTAAACACCCGTAGGCAATCTTCCCTATGCCTCCTCACATCATACATTTCCATACTCATCCTTCTTCATGGAACGACAGGAGGCACATTCGAAACGGACAGCTCACTCTAGGGCACGTCCCTCGTGCCTTCACGCCCACGGCGGAAAACACTTTTATCTTCCTGAAACAATATGATAAGCTGAGGGAAGACTTCTTCACAAGGGGTTTGTCAAGCACCGTCACAGGGCACATTCTTTATGCCTTCACACGTTCGTGCCACAATGCCACTCATACGTAGGCGTACGGCTTTCCAGGGTTTCCTTCTCAGACTTAAAGGCATGACCTTTTCCCTCTGCTCTCTCTCGTACTCATGAAAACATTTCGCACGGAACAAGATTTGAACCGGGAGAGACAATCTCCACTCCTTATTTCCGTGGCGCAGGCATGGGGCACATGCCTTGCGCTGTCACACTTACCTTGGAATAGACTACCATTTTCAGGGAAGATGTTGGTAGAAACACGGTTTCTCTGCAGTGGTGTTTCTTCAGACCGACCTTCACGCCGCCTCTTTAGGGTTCCGCAAGTACATGTTGTGACTAGGTTTTCCCCGTGAAGCCAGATGGAAGCTCGAAGTCGCGCTTGGACACAGACTTGTTTCGCACAGTGTAGTCTGTGGCTTTCCTTTGGCGAACTCACGTACGTTTGAAAACCCTTCTAGCGTCGTGAGCCGTGGTGTTCATTGAGAGAAGCCCTCCATACAAAGTGATTCCACGAGTAAGGTATAGCAGGCTTTTCCTCTGCTTCCGTTCACACTCGGCGTCAAGCCGCTTCGATCCTTAGGAAAGGAGGCGGGGAGTCGAAGGACCGCTCCTCCACAGCATTGTTTCTTCGACTTAAGTGTACAGCTCGTTCCTTACGCTTCCTCCCATTTCCAGACACACACCTCTCTAGGGGACAACTTGTTAGTTGGTGGTCGCATTCGACCCACATTTTCCTTCACCATTCAGCGTATGGCATTGTCCTTACGCTTTCACACGAAGTCCTGAAAACGCTTCTCTCTTCCCGAAGCAAGATCTGGGTTGACAGAAGCTTGAGACACAACTCCTCTCTCAAAGAGTGGTAGACGGCCCAGCATTTGTGCCTTCACTTTGAACGTCGGAAAGTTCTTCCAACTTCTTCCCCGGAGGCGGTAGTGGAAAGACTAGTTCCCTACAGTTTGGTTTCGTGAGAGGTGAGTGTAAGACGCCTACCTAATATAGCAACGCACATGTCTCCAAAGGCTTCTTTCTTCAAGCACCACGATGTTAGCACGAAAGCCTGTTTGCCATGGCCTTGTTTCTCAGAATTCAGTGTCAGGCTACTACTACTACTGAGGCTAGCCCACGTACATTGCAAGACCCATCCACCTCCATGACACAGGACTTAATGGAGAGAAACCCTCCGCACAACGTGTTCCTCACTGTGCAGTATCGCGCGTTCCATCTCTTTTCGTTCACACGAGGTTTAACGAGCAGCTTCGCATCCCTACGAGAAGAGATGGTAGTCGAAGGACGGCAACCCTCGAGACTTGTTCTTAGAGTTAAACAAACGCATGCCATCTTCCTTATGCTCCAGGACGTCATCCATTTCCATACACATCCTTCTTCGTGTAACGACGGCAGGCACCTTCGAAGCGGAGAGCGAAGTCTCGTCTACGTCCCTTACGCCTTCACACCCACTACGGAAAACAATTTCCTCCTACGGAAACGATACGGCAGTTGAGGGAAGCCTTCTTCACAAGTGGTTTCTCGAGCCCCGTCACAGGGCACATTCTAGATGCCTTCACCATGTCATGCTAAAGCGCTTCCCCGACGTACGTGTATGGCTTTCCTGACGGATCTCCTTCTCACGCTTCAAACCATGACCTTTTCCATCTGCTCTCTCTCATACTCTTGGAAACGCTTCTCACGGAACAGGATTCCAATCGCGACAGACATTCTACACTAGTTACTTCCGTGGCACAGGCACGGGGCACATTCCTTGCGATTTCACTCTGCCATTGGAAAAGTCTACCAGTTTCAGGGAAGGTGTTAGTAGACGCACGGTTTCTCTGCAGTGGTGTTTCTGCAGTAGGATTCAACACATACATTTTGTGACTATGGATTCCTCGGGAACCCAGATGGAAGCTCGAAGTCGCGTTCGACACAGACGTGGTTCGCCGAGATTCGTGTATGCCTTTCCTTTGGCGAAGTCACATACTTTCGCAAACCCTTCTATCTTCGTGACACATGGTGTTCGTTGAGAAAAGCCCTCCATCAGAAGTTGTTCCACGAGTGAGGTATACCACCCTTCCTTGCCCTCCGTTTCCTTTCACACTTGGCTTCAAGCCGCTTCGTTCCTTAGCAAAGCAGAAGGGCAGTCGAAGGACCGCACCTCCACAGCGTTGTTTCTTAGACTTAAGTGTATAGCACGTCCCTTACGCTTCCTCCCACTTCCAGACACACACCTCTCTAGGGGACAACGAGTGTGTTGGTGGTCACGTTCGACCCACATTTCTCTTCACAATTCAGCGTGTGGCATTTTCCTTGTGTTTTCACACAAAGTGCCGACAGCGCTTCTATCTTCCCGAAACAAGATCTGAGTTGGGAGAAGCTTTCGACACAAGTTCTTTCCCAAGCAGGACTATATGGCACAGGAACGTGCGCCTTCACTTTTAACGTTGGGCATTTCCTCCGTCTTCTTCCCTGTAGATGGTAGTGGGAAGACTATTGCTCTACCGTTTTGTTTCTTGAGAGGTGAGTGCAAGACCCTCACACGTATGTCTCAAAAGGCTTCGCGCGGAAAGGCGGAGCAAGATGGCGGAGGAGTAGGAGACCTAGATTTCGTCTGGTCTCAGGAATTCAGCTGAATAGGGATCAAACCATTCTGAACACCTACGAACTCAACAGGAGATCGAACAGGAGAGTAGCAACAACTCTCTGAACAGAGAAGCGCCCACTTACTGGAAGGTAGGGCGTGCGGAGAAGTGAATCTGAGGCGATATTCGGGAGGATAGACGGCGGGGGAGGGGCCTCCGCCGGCCGCTTCTGGCAAGTGATAGAGCCGCGGAGCACAGAATCGGAACTTTTAGAAGTTGGCTCGGCGGAGGGACGTCGCTGCAGTGGCTAAGCGGGGGGTGGAATCCTCCCGGGACAGTGTGGTCTCAGGACCCTTGGGGTCACAGGGAGACCGGGGGTGCCTGAGTGCGCCAGAGCTCCCAGGTATCAGAGCAGGGAAGCCGGCTGCAGATACGGAGCAGAGTCGCGGGCTCTCAGCTCGGGTTTGCCATAAACTGTGATCTGTGGCCCAGTCGGGGCACGGCTTCCCCAGCAGGGACCCAACAAGCAGCAGATCCGGGGAGACTCCCCTTCCTTGCCGGGGAGGAGCGGTGCGGGAACGCACTGCAGGGATCTGCTGGGTTTGGAGACTCCGCGCGGGGTCGGGTGCCAGAGATAGCAACGCTCGATCACAGGCCGGGTGAGCACGGAGTGCGGCCGGAGACCGGGGACACGGAAGTGACTGCTTTTCTCTGGGGGCACACTGAGGAGCGGGGCCCCGAGTTCTCAGCTCCTCCGAGTGGAGATTGGGAGGCCACCATTTCTGCCCTGGTCCTCCAAAGCTGTACCGAGAGCTTGCAGGGAACAAAAGCTCCTGAGAGCAAACCGGAGCAGCTTCCTTAGCCCAGACCGACAAGGGCGGGGCCGTTCCGCCTCCGGCAAAGACATTTGGAAACCACAGCAAAAGGCCCCTCCCCCAGAAGATCAACACAAACAGCCAGCAAGCCAAGACCAAGTTGATCGATCAAGGAGAATAGGAGAACTCCTGCGCTAGGGGAATACTGCACATAGATTCATGGCTTTTTTTTTTTTTTTTTTTACCATGATTCATTATTTCCTCAAAGTTAATTTTTCTTGACTGTTTTTTTTTATTTTTCTTTTTCCCTTTTTCAAACAACATCTTATAAATCCCTTTTAAAAAAAACATTTTTTATTTTTCATTTTTAGAGTCATATTTTATCCCTTCATAGTAGTTACCCTTATTTTTGGCATATATATAGAAGTTGTTCTCTCTTTAAAATTTTGAGGTACAGTTTCTTCTAACAGATCAAAGTATACCCTAAATCACTAGTGTATGGCTTTGTTCTAGTCTCCTGCCTGATCACATTGTCTCCCTTTTTCCTTTTTTTTTTCTTAAATCTTCTTTCTTTTTTCAAACAACTTATCTTACCAAGTCCTTTTATAAAATCTTTTATAATTTTCATCTTTACAGTCATCTTCCATCCCTTCATTGTATCAACCCTTATTTTGTACATATATGTCTTTCTTCCTTTAAAATTTTAGGAGGCACTTTTATCTGACAGACCAAAATACGCCAAAAATCTAGTGTGTGGCACTGATCTATGCACTAGCCTGATCATATTTGATCATATTCTGCCTTTCTTGTATTGTTTTGTTTTTGTTTTTATCTTTTTTTTTCTTTTTCTCTTTCTTTTTTCTTTCTTTCCCTTTCTTTTCCCCTGGTTTCAGGTCTTTTCTGATTTGTATACAGTATATTTGCTGGGGACGTTGTAAACCTGTTAGCATTTTGTTCTCTCATTCATCTATTCTCCTCTGGACAAAATGACAAGACGAAAGAAATCACGTCAGCAAAAAGAACAAGAGGTAGTCCCGTCAGCCAGGGACCTACTCAATACGGACATTAGTACGCTGTCGGACCTAGAGTTCAGAATCATGACTTTAAAGATAGTAGCTGGGCTTGAAAAAAAGCGTGGTAGTTATTAGAGAAACGCTTTCTGGAGAAATAAAAGAATGAAATCTAACCAAATCGAAATCAAAAAGGCTATTGGTGAGGTGCAAACAAAAATGGGGGCACTAAATGCTAGGATAAATGAGGCAGAAGAGAGAATCAGCGATATAGAAGACCAAACGATGGAAAATAAAGAGGCTGAGAAAAAGAGAGAGAAACAACTACAGGATCACGAGGGCAGAATTCGAGAGATAAGTGATATGATAAGACGAAACAACATTAGAATAATTGGGATCCCAGAAGAAGAAGAGAGAGAGAGAGGGGCAGAAGGTATATTGGAGCAAATTATAGCAGAGAACTTCCCTAATGTGAGGAAGGAAACAGGCATTAAAATCCAGGAGGCACAGAGAACCCCTCTCAAAATCAATAATAATAGGTCAACACCCCGACATCTAGTAGTAAAACTTACGAGTCTCAGAGACAAAGAGAAAATCCTGAAAGCAGCTCGGGAGAAGAGATATGTAACCTACAATGGTAGACACATTAGATTGGCAACAGAGCTATCCACAGAGACCTGGCAGGCCAGAAAGGACTGGCAAGATATCTTCAGAACACTAAACGAGAAAAATATGCAGCCAAGAATACTATATCCAGCTAGGCTATCATTGAAAATAGAAGGAGAGATAGAAAGCTTCCAGAACAAACAAAAACTAAAGGAATTTGCAAACACGACACCAGCCCTCCAAGAAATATTGAGAGGGGTCCTCTAAGCAAAGAGAGAACCTAAAAGCAGCAAAGAGCAGAAACGAACACAGACAACAGACAGTTAACAGTCACCTTACAGGTAATACAATGGCACTAAATTCATACCTTTCAATAGTTACCCTGAATGTAAATGGGCTCAATGCCCCAATCAAAAGACACAGGCTCTCCGATTGGATTAAAAAACAAGACCCATCAATATGCTGTCTGCAAGAGACTCATTTTAGACCCAAAGACACCCCCAGATTGAAAGTGAGGGGGTGGAAAACCATTTACCATGCTAATGGACACCAAAAGAAAGCTGGGGTGGCGATCCTTATATCAGACAAACTAGATTTTAAAACAAAGACTGTAATAAGAGATGAGGAAGGACACTATATCCTATTTAAAGGGTCTATCCAACAAGAAGATCTAACAATTGTAAATATCTATGCCCCGAACATGGGAGCAGCCAAATATATAAGGCAATTAATAACAAAAGCAAAGAAACACATTGACAACAATACAATAATAGTGGGGGACTTTAACACCCCTCTGACTGAAATGGACAGATCATCTAAGCAAAAGATCAACAAGGAAATAAAGACTTTAAATGACACACTGGACCAGATGGACTTCACAGACATATTCAGAACATTCCATCCCAAAGCAACGGAATACACATTCTTCTCTAGTGCCCATGGAACATTCTCCAGAATTGATCACATCCTAGGTCACAAATCAGGTCTCAACCGCTACCAAAAGATTGGGATCATTCCCTGCATATTTTCAGACCACAATGCTTTGAAACTAGAACTCAACCACAGGAGGAAAGTCGGAAAGAACCCAAATACATGGAGGCTAAAGGGCATCCTACTAAAGAATGAATGGGTCAACCAAGAAATTAAAGAAGAATTAAAAAAATTCGTGGAAACCAATGAAAATGAAAACACAACTGTTCAAAATCTTTGGGATACAGCAAAGGCAGTCCTGAGAGGAAAGTAGATAGCAATACAAGCCTTTCTCAAGAAACAAGAAAGGTCTCAAATACACAGCCTAACCCTACACCTAAAGGAGCTGGAGAAAGAACAGCAAATAAAGCCTAAACCCAGCAGGAGAAGAGAAATCATAAAGATCAGAGCAGAAACCAATGAACTAGAAACCAAGAGAACAGAAGAACAGATCAACGAAACTAGGAGCTGGTTCTTTGAAAGAATTCACAAGATTGATAAACCCCTAGCCAGACTGATCAAAAAGAAAAGAGAAATGACCCAAATCAACAAAATCATGAATGAACGAGGAGAGATCACAACCAACACCAAAGAAATACAAACAATTATAAGAACATATTATGAGCAACTCTATGCCAGCAAATTAGATAACCTGGAAGAAATGGGTGCATTCCTAGAGATGTATCAACGACCAAAATTGAACCAGGAAGAAATAGAAAACCTGAACAGACCTAGAACCACTAAGGAAATTGAAACAGTCATGAAAAATCTCCCAAGAAACAAAAGCCCAGGGCCAGATGGCTTCCCAGGGGAATTCTATCAGACATTTCAAGAAGAATTAATACCTATTCTCCTGAAACTGTTCCAGAAAATAGAAATGGAAGGGAAACTTCCAAACTCATTTTATGAGGCCAGCATTACCTTGATCCCAAAACCAGACAAAGACCCCATCAAAAAAGAGAATTACAGACCAATATCCTTGATGAGCATGGATGCAAAAATTCTCACCAAAATACTAGCCAATAGGATCCAACAGTACATTAAAAGGATTATTCACCACGACCAAGTGGGATTTATCCCTGGGCTGCAAGGCTGGTTCAACATCCGCAAATCAATCAACGTGCTACAATACGTTAACAAAAGAAAGAACAAGAATCATATGATCCTCTCAATAGATGCAGAAAAAGCATTTGACAAAGTACAGCATCCTTTCTTGATCAAAACTCTTCAGAGTAGAGGGATAGAGGGTACAAACCTCAATATCATAAAAGCCATCTATGAAAAACCTACAGCGAATATCATTCTCAATGGGGAAAGGCTGAGAGCTTTTCCCCTAAGGTCAGGAACGCGGCAGGGATGTCCACTCTCACCACTGCTATTCAACATAGTATTAGAAGTCCTAGCCACAGCAATTAGACAACAAAAAGAAATCAGAGGCATCCAAATCGGCAAAGAGGAAGTCAAACTCTCCCTCTTTGCAGATGATATGATACTGTATGTGGAAAACCCAAAAGACTCCACCCCAAAACTGCTAGAACTCATACAGGAATTCAGTCAAGTAGCAGGCTATAAAATCAATGCACAGAAATCAGTGGCATTCCTATACACCAACAACAAGACAGAAGAGAGACAAATCAAGGAGTCGATCCCATTTACAACTGCACCCAAAACCATTAGATACCTAGGAATAAATCTAACCAGAGAGGCAAAGGATCTGTAGTCAGAAAACTATAAAATACTCATGAAAGAAATTGAAGAAGACACAAAGAAATGGAAAAACGTTCCATGCTCATGGATTGGGAGAATCAACATTGTGAAGATGTCAATGCTACCTAGAGCAATCTACACATTCAATGCAATCCCCATCAAAATACCATCCACTTTTTTCAAAGAAATGGAACCAATAATCCTAAAATTTGTATGGAACCAGAAGAGACCCAGAATAGCCAGAGGAATACTGAAAAAGAGAAGCAAAGCTGGCGGCATCACAATTCCGGACTTCCAGCACTATGACAAAGCTGTCATCATCAAGACAGTATGGTACTGGCACAAAAACAGACACATCGATCAATGGAACAGAATCGAGAGCCCAGAAATGGACCCTCAACTCTATGGTCAACTTATCTTTGACAAAGCAGGAAAGAATGTCCAATGGAAAAGAGACAGTCTCTTCAACAAATGGTGTTGGGAAAATTGGACAGCCACATGCAGAAGAATGAAACTGGACCATTTCCTTACACCACACACAAAAATAGACTCCAAATGGTTGAAAGACCTAAACGTGAGACAGGAGTCCATCCAAATCCTAAAGGAGAACACAGGTAGCAACCTTTTCGACCTTAGCCGCAGCAACTTCTTCCTAGAAACATCGCCAAAGGCACGGGAAGCCAGGGCAAAAATGAACTATTGGGATTTCATCAAGATAAAAAGCTTTTGCACAGCAAAAGAAACAGTCCACAAAACCAAAAGACAACCGACAGAATGGGAGAAAATATTTGCAAATGACATATCCGATAAAGGGCTAGTATGCAAAATCTATAAAGAACTTATCAAACTCAACACCCAAAGAACAAATAATCCAATCAAGAAATGGGCAGAAGACATGAACAGACATTTCTCCAAAGAGGACATCCAAATGGCCAACAGGCACATGAAAAAGTGCTCAACATCGCTCGGCATCAGGGAAATCCAAATCAAAACCTCAATGAGATACCACCTCACACCCGTCAGAATGGCTAAAATTAACAAGTCAGGGAACGACAGATGTTGGCGGGGATGTGGGGAAAGGGGAACCCTCCTACACTGTTGGTGGGAATGCAAGCTGGTGCAACCCCTCTGGAAAACAGTATGGACGTTCCTCAAACAGTTGAAATTAGAGCTACCGTTCGATCCAGCAATTGCACTACTGGGTATTTACCACAAAGATACAAATGTAGGGACCCGAAGGGGTACGTGTACCCCAATGTTTATAGCAGCAATGTCCACCACAGCCAAACTGTGGAAAGAGCCAAGATGCCCATCGACAGATGAATGGATAAAGAAGAGGTGGTATATATACACAATGGAATATTATGCAGCCATCAAAAGGAATGAGATCTTGCCATTTGCAACGACGTGGATGGAACTGGAGGGTGTTATGCTGAGTGAAATAAGTCAATCAGAGAAAGACATGTATCCCATGACCTCACTGATATGAGGAATTCTTAATCTCAGGAAAGAAACTGTTACTGGAGTGGTTGGGGGTGGGAGGGATGGGGTGGCTGGGTGATAGACATTGGGGAGGGTAGGTGCTACGGTGAGCGCTGTGAATTGGGCAAGACTGTTGAATCACAGTTCTGTACTTCTGAAACAAATAACGCAACATATTTTAAGAAAAAAGAAAAAGAAGAAGATAACAGGAGAGGAAGAAAAGGGGAGTATGTCAGAGGGGGAGACGAACCATGAGAGACGTTGGACTCTGAAAAACAAACTGAGGGTTCTAGAGGGGAGGGGGGTAGGGGGATGGGTTAGCCTGGTGATGGGTATTGAGGAGGGCACGTTCTGCATGGAGCACTGGGTGTTATGAACAAACAATGAATCATGGAACACTGCACCCAAAACTAATGATGTAATATCTGGTGATTAACATAACAATAACAAATTAAAAAAAAAAAGGCTTCGCGCTTCGCGAACCAAGGTGTTAGCACGAAGTCATGTTTGACGTGGCCTCGTTTCTCTGAGTTCAGTGGAAGGCTCTGCTGAGGCTAGCTCACGTACATTTGAAGGCCCTTCCAACTTCATGACCCAAGACTTTGATGGAGAGAAACCCTCCACACAACGTGTTCCTCACTGTGGTGTATCTCGCTTTCCGTCCCTTTTCTCTCGCCCTAAGCTTTACCACGGTGCTTCCATCCGTAGGGAAAGAGCTGGTCGTCGACGGACGGCAACCCTCTAGATTTGTCCTTAGAGTTAAACACCCGTAGGCAATCTTCCCTATGCCTCCTCACATCATACATTTCCATACTCATCCTTCTTCATGGAACGACAGGAGGCACATTCGAAACGGACAGCTCACTCTAGGGCACGTCCCTCGTGCCTTCACGCCCACGGCGGAAAACACTTTTATCTTCCTGAAACAATATGATAAGCTGAGGGAAGACTTCTTCACAAGGGGTTTGTCAAGCACCGTCACAGGGCACATTCTTTATGCCTTCACACGTTCGTGCCACAATGCCACTCATACGTAGGCGTACGGCTTTCCAGGGTTTCCTTCTCAGACTTAAAGGCATGACCTTTTCCCTCTGCTCTCTCTCGTACTCATGAAAACATTTCGCACGGAACAAGATTTGAACCGGGAGAGACAATCTCCACTCCTTATTTCCGTGGCGCAGGCATGGGGCACATGCCTTGCGCTGTCACACTTACCTTGGAATAGACTACCATTTTCAGGGAAGATGTTGGTAGAAACACGGTTTCTCTGCAGTGGTGTTTCTTCAGACCGACCTTCACGCCGCCTCTTTAGGGTTCCGCAAGTACATGTTGTGACTAGGTTTTCCCCGTGAAGCCAGATGGAAGCTCGAAGTCGCGCTTGGACACAGACTTGTTTCGCACAGTGTAGTCTGTGGCTTTCCTTTGGCGAACTCACGTACGTTTGAAAACCCTTCTAGCGTCGTGAGCCGTGGTGTTCATTGAGAGAAGCCCTCCATACAAAGTGATTCCACGAGTAAGGTATAGCAGGCTTTTCCTCTGCTTCCGTTCACACTCGGCGTCAAGCCGCTTCGATCCTTAGGAAAGGAGGCGGGGAGTCGAAGGACCGCTCCTCCACAGCATTGTTTCTTCGACTTAAGTGTACAGCTCGTTCCTTACGCTTCCTCCCATTTCCAGACACACACCTCTCTAGGGGACAACTTGTTAGTTGGTGGTCGCATTCGACCCACATTTTCCTTCACCATTCAGCGTATGGCATTGTCCTTACGCTTTCACACGAAGTCCTGAAAACGCTTCTCTCTTCCCGAAGCAAGATCTGGGTTGACAGAAGCTTGAGACACAACTCCTCTCTCAAAGAGTGGTAGACGGCCCAGCATTTGTGCCTTCACTTTGAACGTCGGAAAGTTCTTCCAACTTCTTCCCCGGAGGCGGTAGTGGAAAGACTAGTTCCCTACAGTTTGGTTTCGTGAGAGGTGAGTGTAAGACGCCTACCTAATATAGCAACGCACATGTCTCCAAAGGCTTCTTTCTTCAAGCACCACGATGTTAGCACGAAAGCCTGTTTGCCATGGCCTTGTTTCTCAGAATTCAGTGTCAGGCTACTACTACTACTGAGGCTAGCCCACGTACATTGCAAGACCCATCCACCTCCATGACACAGGACTTAATGGAGAGAAACCCTCCGCACAACGTGTTCCTCACTGTGCAGTATCGCGCGTTCCATCTCTTTTCGTTCACACGAGGTTTAACGAGCAGCTTCGCATCCCTACGAGAAGAGATGGTAGTCGAAGGACGGCAACCCTCGAGACTTGTTCTTGGAGTTAAACAAACGCATGCCATCTTCCTTATGCTCCCGGACGTCATCCATTTCCATACACATCCTTCTTCGTGTAACGACGGCAGGCACCTTCGAAGCGGAGAGCGAAGTCTCGTCTACGTCCCTTACGCCTTCACACCCACTACGGAAAACAATTTCCTCCTACGGAAACGATACGGCAGTTGAGGGAAGCCTTCTTCACAAGTGGTTTCTCGAGCCCCGTCACAGGGCACATTCTAGATGCCTTCACCATGTCATGCTAAAGCGCTTCCCCGACGTACGTGTATGGCTTTCCTGACGGATCTCCTTCTCACGCTTCAAACCATGACCTTTTCCATCTGCTCTCTCTCATACTCTTGGAAACGCTTCTCACGGAACAGGATTCCAATCGCGACAGACATTCTACACTAGTTACTTCCGTGGCACAGGCACGGGGCACATTCCTTGCGATTTCACTCTGCCATTGGAAAAGTCTACCAGTTTCAGGGAAGGTGTTAGTAGACGCACGGTTTCTCTGCAGTGGTGTTTCTGCAGTAGGATTCAACACATACATTTTGTGACTATGGATTCCTCGGGAACCCAGATGGAAGCTCGAAGTCGCGTTCGACACAGACGTGGTTCGCCGAGATTCGTGTATGCCTTTCCTTTGGCGAAGTCACATACTTTCGCAAACCCTTCTATCTTCGTGACACATGGTGTTCGTTGAGAAAAGCCCTCCATCAGAAGTTGTTCCACGAGTGAGGTATACCACCCTTCCTTGCCCTCCGTTTCCTTTCACACTTGGCTTCAAGCCGCTTCGTTCCTTAGCAAAGCAGAAGGGCAGTCGAAGGACCGCACCTCCACAGCGTTGTTTCTTAGACTTAAGTGTATAGCACGTCCCTTACGCTTCCTCCCACTTCCAGACACACACCTCTCTAGGGGACAACGAGTGTGTTGGTGGTCACGTTCGACCCACATTTCTCTTCACAATTCAGCGTGTGGCATTTTCCTTGTGTTTTCACACAAAGTGCCGACAGCGCTTCTATCTTCCCGAAACAAGATCTGAGTTGGGAGAAGCTTTCGACACAAGTTCTTTCCCAAGCAGGACTATATGGCACAGGAACGTGCGCCTTCACTTTTAACGTTGGGCATTTCCTCCGTCTTCTTCCCTGTAGATGGTAGTGGGAAGACTATTGCTCTACCGTTTTGTTTCTTGAGAGGTGAGTGCAAGACCCTCACACGTATGTCTCAAAAGGCTTCGCGCGGAAAGGCGGAGCAAGATGGCGGAGGAGTAGGAGACCTAGATTTCGTCTGGTCTCAGGAATTCAGCTGAATAGGGATCAAACCATTCTGAACACCTACGAACTCAACAGGAGATCGAACAGGAGAGTAGCAACAACTCTCTGAACAGAGAAGCGCCCACTTACTGGAAGGTAGGGCGTGCGGAGAAGTGAATCTGAGGCGATATTCGGGAGGATAGACGGCGGGGGAGGGGCCTCCGCCGGCCGCTTCTGGCAAGTGATAGAGCCGCGGAGCACAGAATCGGAACTTTTAGAAGTTGGCTCGGCGGAGGGACGTCGCTGCAGTGGCTAAGCGGGGGGTGGAATCCTCCCGGGACAGTGTGGTCTCAGGACCCTTGGGGTCACAGGGAGACCGGGGGTGCCTGAGTGCGCCAGAGCTCCCAGGTATCAGAGCAGGGAAGCCGGCTGCAGATACGGAGCAGAGTCGCGGGCTCTCAGCTCGGGTTTGCCATAAACTGTGATCTGTGGCCCAGTCGGGGCACGGCTTCCCCAGCAGGGACCCAACAAGCAGCAGATCCGGGGAGACTCCCCTTCCTTGCCGGGGAGGAGCGGTGCGGGAACGCACTGCAGGGATCTGCTGGGTTTGGAGACTCCGCGCGGGGTCGGGTGCCAGAGATAGCAACGCTCGATCACAGGCCGGGTGAGCACGGAGTGCGGCCGGAGACCGGGGACACGGAAGTGACTGCTTTTCTCTGGGGGCACACTGAGGAGCGGGGCCCCGAGTTCTCAGCTCCTCCGAGTGGAGATTGGGAGGCCACCATTTCTGCCCTGGTCCTCCAAAGCTGTACCGAGAGCTTGCAGGGAACAAAAGCTCCTGAGAGCAAACCGGAGCAGCTTCCTTAGCCCAGACCGACAAGGGCGGGGCCGTTCCGCCTCCGGCAAAGACATTTGGAAACCACAGCAAAAGGCCCCTCCCCCAGAAGATCAACACAAACAGCCAGCAAGCCAAGACCAAGTTGATCGATCAAGGAGAATAGGAGAACTCCTGCGCTAGGGGAATACTGCACATAGATTCATGGCTTTTTTTTTTTTTTTTTTTTACCATGATTCATTATTTCCTCAAAGTTAATTTTTCTTGACTGTTTTTTTTTATTTTTCTTTTTCCCTTTTTCAAACAACATCTTATAAATCCCTTTTAAAAAAAACATTTTTTATTTTTCATTTTTAGAGTCATATTTTATCCCTTCATAGTAGTTACCCTTATTTTTGGCATATATATAGAAGTTGTTCTCTCTTTAAAATTTTGAGGTACAGTTTCTTCTAACAGATCAAAGTATACCCTAAATCACTAGTGTATGGCTTTGTTCTAGTCTCCTGCCTGATCACATTGTCTCCCTTTTTCCTTTTTTTTTTCTTAAATCTTCTTTCTTTTTTCAAACAACTTATCTTACCAAGTCCTTTTATAAAATCTTTTATAATTTTCATCTTTACAGTCATCTTCCATCCCTTCATTGTATCAACCCTTATTTTGTACATATATGTCTTTCTTCCTTTAAAATTTTAGGAGGCACTTTTATCTGACAGACCAAAATACGCCAAAAATCTAGTGTGTGGCACTGATCTATGCACTAGCCTGATCATATTTGATCATATTCTGCCTTTCTTGTATTGTTTTGTTTTTGTTTTTATCTTTTTTTTTCTTTTTCTCTTTCTTTTTTCTTTCTTTCCCTTTCTTTTCCCCTGGTTTCAGGTCTTTTCTGATTTGTATACAGTATATTTGCTGGGGACGTTGTAAACCTGTTAGCATTTTGTTCTCTCATTCATCTATTCTCCTCTGGACAAAATGACAAGACGAAAGAAATCACGTCAGCAAAAAGAACAAGAGGTAGTCCCGTCAGCCAGGGACCTACTCAATACGGACATTAGTACGCTGTCGGACCTAGAGTTCAGAATCATGACTTTAAAGATAGTAGCTGGGCTTGAAAAAAAGCGTGGTAGTTATTAGAGAAACGCTTTCTGGAGAAATAAAAGAATGAAATCTAACCAAATCGAAATCAAAAAGGCTATTGGTGAGGTGCAAACAAAAATGGGGGCACTAAATGCTAGGATAAATGAGGCAGAAGAGAGAATCAGCGATATAGAAGACCAAACGATGGAAAATAAAGAGGCTGAGAAAAAGAGAGAGAAACAACTACAGGATCACGAGGGCAGAATTCGAGAGATAAGTGATATGATAAGACGAAACAACATTAGAATAATTGGGATCCCAGAAGAAGAAGAGAGAGAGAGAGGGGCAGAAGGTATATTGGAGCAAATTATAGCAGAGAACTTCCCTAACGTGAGGAAGGAAACAGGCATTAAAATCCAGGAGGCACAGAGAACCCCTCTCAAAATCAATAATAATAGGTCAACACCCCGACATCTAGTAGTAAAACTTACGAGTCTCAGAGACAAAGAGAAAATCCTGAAAGCAGCTCGGGAGAAGAGATATGTAACCTACAATGGTAGAGACATTAGATTGGCAACAGAGCTATCCACAGAGACCTGGCAGGCCAGAAAGGACTGGCAAGATATCTTCAGAACACTAAACGAGAAAAATATGCAGCCAAGAATACTATATCCAGCTAGGCTATCATTGAAAATAGAAGGAGAGATAGAAAGCTTCCAGAACAAACAAAAACTAAAGGAATTTGCAAACACGACACCAGCCCTCCAAGAAATATTGAGAGGGGTCCTCTAAGCAAAGAGAGAACCTAAAAGCAGCAAAGAGCAGAAACGAACACAGACAACAGACAGTTAACAGTCACCTTACAGGTAATACAATGGCACTAAATTCATACCTTTCAATAGTTACCCTGAATGTAAATGGGCTCAATGCCCCAATCAAAAGACACAGGCTCTCCGATTGGATTAAAAAACAAGACCCATCAATATGCTGTCTGCAAGAGACTCATTTTAGACCCAAAGACACCCCCAGATTGAAAGTGAGGGGGTGGAAAACCATTTACCATGCTAATGGACACCAAAAGAAAGCTGGGGTGGCGATCCTTATATCAGACAAACTAGATTTTAAAACAAAGACTGTAATAAGAGATGAGGAAGGACACTATATCCTACTTAAAGGGTCTATCCAACAAGAAGATCTAACAATTGTAAATATCTATGCCCCGAACATGGGAGCAGCCAAATATATAAGGCAATTAATAACAAAAGCAAAGAAACACATTGACAACAATACAATAATAGTGGGGGACTTTAACACCCCTCTGACTGAAATGGACAGATCATCTAAGCAAAAGATCAACAAGGAAATAAAGACTTTAAATGACACACTGGACCAGATGGACTTCACAGACATATTCAGAACATTCCATCCCAAAGCAACGGAATACACATTCTTCTCTAGTGCCCATGGAACATTCTCCAGAATTGATCACATCCTAGGTCACAAATCAGGTCTCAACCGCTACCAAAAGATTGGGATCATTCCCTGCATATTTTCAGACCACAATGCTTTGAAACTAGAACTCAACCACAGGAGGAAAGTCGGAAAGAACCCAAATACATGGAGGCTAAAGAGCATCCTACTAAAGAATGAATGGGTCAACCAAGAAATTAAAGAAGAATTAAAAAAATTCGTGGAAACCAATGAAAATGAAAACACAACTGTTCAAAATCTTTGGGATACAGCAAAGGCAGTCCTGAGAGGAAAGTAGATAGCAATACAAGCCTTTCTCAAGAAACAAGAAAGGTCTCAAATACACAGCCTAACCCTACACCTAAAGGAGCTGGAGAAAGAACAGCAAATAAAGCCTAAACCCAGCAGGAGAAGAGAAATCATAAAGATCAGAGCAGAAACCAATGAACTAGAAACCAAAAGAACAGAAGAACAGATCAACGAAACTAGGAGCTGGTTCTTTGAAAGAATTCACAAGATTGATAAACCCCTAGCCAGACTGATCAAAAAGAAAAGAGAAATGACCCAAATCAACAAAATCATGAATGAACGAGGAGAGATCACAACCAACACCAAAGAAATACAAACAATTATAAGAACATATTATGAGCAACTCTATGCCAGCAAATTAGATAACCTGGAAGAAATGGGTGCATTCCTAGAGATGTATCAACGACCAAAATTGAACCAGGAAGAAATAGAAAACCTGAACAGACCTAGAACCACTAAGGAAATTGAAACAGTCATGAAAAATCTCCCAAGAAACAAAAGCCCAGGGCCAGATGGCTTCCCAGGGGAATTCTATCAGACATTTCAAGAAGAATTAATACCTATTCTCCTGAAACTGTTCCAGAAAATAGAAATGGAAGGGAAACTTCCAAACTCATTTTATGAGGCCAGCATTACCTTGATCCCAAAACCAGACAAAGACCCCATCAAAAAAGAGAATTACAGACCAATATCCTTGATGAGCATGGATGCAAAAATTCTCACCAAAATACTAGCCAATAGGATCCAACAGTACATTAAAAGGATTATTCACCACGACCAAGTGGGATTTATCCCTGGGCTGCAAGGCTGGTTCAACATCCGCAAATCAATCAACGTGCTACAATACGTTAACAAAAGAAAGAACAAGAATCATATGATCCTCTCAATAGATGCAGAAAAAGCATTTGACAAAGTACAGCATCCTTTCTTGATCAAAACTCTTCAGAGTAGAGGGATAGAGGGTACAAACCTCAATATCATAAAAGCCATCTATGAAAAACCTACAGCGAATATCATTCTCAATGGGGAAAGGCTGAGAGCTTTTCCCCTAAGGTCAGGAACGCGGCAGGGATGTCCACTCTCACCACTGCTATTCAACATAGTATTAGAAGTCCTAGCCACAGCAATTAGACAACAAAAAGAAATCAGAGGCATCCAAATCGGCAAAGAGGAAGTCAAACTCTCCCTCTTTGCAGATGATATGATACTGTATGTGGAAAACCCAAAAGACTCCACCCCAAAACTGCTAGAACTCATACAGGAATTCAGTCAAGTAGCAGGCTATAAAATCAATGCACAGAAATCAGTGGCATTCCTATACACCAACAACAAGACAGAAGAGAGACAAATCAAGGAGTCGATCCCATTTACAACTGCACCCAAAACCATTAGATACCTAGGAATAAATCTAACCAGAGAGGCAAAGGATCTGTAGTCAGAAAACTATAAAATACTCATGAAAGAAATTGAAGAAGACACAAAGAAATGGAAAAACGTTCCATGCTCATGGATTGGGAGAATCAACATTGTGAAGATGTCAATGCTACCTAGAGCAATCTACACATTCAATGCAATCCCCATCAAAATACCATCCACTTTTTTCAAAGAAATGGAACCAATAATCCTAAAATTTGTATGGAACCAGAAGAGACCCAGAATAGCCAGAGGAATACTGAAAAAGAGAAGCAAAGCTGGCGGCATCACAATTCCGGACTTCCAGCACTATGACAAAGCTGTCATCATCAAGACAGTATGGTACTGGCACAAAAACAGACACATCGATCAATGGAACAGAATCGAGAGCCCAGAAATGGACCCTCAACTCTATGGTCAACTTATCTTTGACAAAGCAGGAAAGAATGTCCAATGGAAAAGAGACAGTCTCTTCAACAAATGGTGTTGGGAAAATTGGACAGCCACATGCAGAAGAATGAAACTGGACCATTTCCTTACACCACACACAAAAATAGACTCCAAATGGTTGAAAGACCTAAACGTGAGACAGGAGTCCATCCAAATCCTAAAGGAGAACACAGGTAGCAACCTTTTCGACCTTAGCCGCAGCAACTTCTTCCTAGAAACATCGCCAAAGGCACGGGAAGCCAGGGCAAAAATGAACTATTGGGATTTCATCAAGATAAAAAGCTTTTGCACAGCAAAAGAAACAGTCCACAAAACCAAAAGACAACCGACAGAATGGGAGAAAATATTTGCAAATGACATATCCGATAAAGGGCTAGTATGCAAAATCTATAAAGAACTTATCAAACTCAACACCCAAAGAACAAATAATCCAATCAAGAAATGGGCAGAAGACATGAACAGACATTTCTCCAAAGAGGACATCCAAATGGCCAACAGGCACATGAAAAAGTGCTCAACATCGCTCGGCATCAGGGAAATCCAAATCAAAACCTCAATGAGATACCACCTCACACCCGTCAGAATGGCTAAAATTAACAAGTCAGGGAACGACAGATGTTGGCGGGGATGTGGAGAAAGGGGAACGAACCCTCCTACACTGTTGGTGGGAATGCAAGCTGGTGCAACCCCTCTGGAAAACAGTATGGACGTTCCTCAAACAGTTGAAATTAGAGCTACCGTTCGATCCAGCAATTGCACTACTGGGTATTTACCACAAAGATACAAATGTAGGGACCCGAAGGGGTACGTGTACCCCAATGTTTATAGCAGCAATGTCCACCACAGCCAAACTGTGGAAAGAGCCAAGATGCCCATCGACAGATGAATGGATAAAGAAGAGGTGGTATATATACACAATGGAATATTATGCAGCCATCAAAAGGAATGAGATCTTGCCATTTGCAACGACGTGGATGGAACTGGAGGGTGTTATGCTGAGTGAAATAAGTCAATCAGAGAAAGACATGTATCCCATGACCTCACTGATATGAGGAATTCTTAATCTCAGGAAAGAAACTGTTACTGGAGTGGTTGGGGGTGGGAGGGATGGGGTGGCTGGGTGATAGACATTGGGGAGGGTAGGTGCTACGGTGAGCGCTGTGAATTGGGCAAGACTGTTGAATCACAGTTCTGTACTTCTGAAACAAATAACGCAACATATTTTAAGAAAAAAGAAAAAGAAGAAGATAACAGGAGAGGAAGAAAAGGGGAGTATGTCAGAGGGGGAGACGAACCATGAGAGACGTTGGACTCTGAAAAACAAACTGAGGGTTCTAGAGGGGAGGGGGGTAGGGGGATGGGTTAGCCTGGTGATGGGTATTGAGGAGGGCACGTTCTGCATGGAGCACTGGGTGTTATGAACAAACAATGAATCATGGAACACTGCACCCAAAACTAATGATGTAATATCTGGTGATTAACATAACAATAACAAATTAAAAAAAAAAAGGCTTCGCGCTTCGCGAACCAAGGTGTTAGCACGAAGTCATGTTTGACGTGGCCTCGTTTCTCTGAGTTCAGTGGAAGGCTCTGCTGAGGCTAGCTCACGTACATTTGAAGGCCCTTCCAACTTCATGACCCAAGACTTTGATGGAGAGAAACCCTCCACACAACGTGTTCCTCACTGTGGTGTATCTCGCTTTCCGTCCCTTTTCTCTCGCCCTAAGCTTTACCACGGTGCTTCCATCCGTAGGGAAAGAGCTGGTCGTCGACGGACGGCAACCCTCTAGATTTGTCCTTAGAGTTAAACACCCGTAGGCAATCTTCCCTATGCCTCCTCACATCATACATTTCCATACTCATCCTTCTTCATGGAACGACAGGAGGCACATTCGAAACGGACAGCTCACTCTAGGGCACGTCCCTCGTGCCTTCACGCCCACGGCGGAAAACACTTTTATCTTCCTGAAACAATATGATAAGCTGAGGGAAGACTTCTTCACAAGGGGTTTGTCAAGCACCGTCACAGGGCACATTCTTTATGCCTTCACACGTTCGTGCCACAATGCCACTCATACGTAGGCGTACGGCTTTCCAGGGTTTCCTTCTCAGACTTAAAGGCATGACCTTTTCCCTCTGCTCTCTCTCGTACTCATGAAAACATTTCGCACGGAACAAGATTTGAACCGGGAGAGACAATCTCCACTCCTTATTTCCGTGGCGCAGGCATGGGGCACATGCCTTGCGCTGTCACACTTACCTTGGAATAGACTACCATTTTCAGGGAAGATGTTGGTAGAAACACGGTTTCTCTGCAGTGGTGTTTCTTCAGACCGACCTTCACGCCGCCTCTTTAGGGTTCCGCAAGTACATGTTGTGACTAGGTTTTCCCCGTGAAGCCAGATGGAAGCTCGAAGTCGCGCTTGGACACAGACTTGTTTCGCACAGTGTAGTCTGTGGCTTTCCTTTGGCGAACTCACGTACGTTTGAAAACCCTTCTAGCGTCGTGAGCCGTGGTGTTCATTGAGAGAAGCCCTCCATACAAAGTGATTCCACGAGTAAGGTATAGCAGGCTTTTCCTCTGCTTCCGTTCACACTCGGCGTCAAGCCGCTTCGATCCTTAGGAAAGGAGGCGGGGAGTCGAAGGACCGCTCCTCCACAGCATTGTTTCTTCGACTTAAGTGTACAGCTCGTTCCTTACGCTTCCTCCCATTTCCAGACACACACCTCTCTAGGGGACAACTTGTTAGTTGGTGGTCGCATTCGACCCACATTTTCCTTCACCATTCAGCCTATGGCATTGTCCTTACGCTTTCACACGAAGTCCTGAAAACGCTTCTCTCTTCCCGAAGCAAGATCTGGGTTGACAGAAGCTTGAGACACAACTCCTCTCTCAAAGAGTGGTAGACGGCCCAGCATTTGTGCCTTCACTTTGAACGTCGGAAAGTTCTTCCAACTTCTTCCCCGGAGGCGGTAGTGGAAAGACTAGTTCCCTACAGTTTGGTTTCGTGAGAGGTGAGTGTAAGACGCCTACCTAATATAGCAACGCACATGTCTCCAAAGGCTTCTTTCTTCAAGCACCACGATGTTAGCACGAAAGCCTGTTTGCCATGGCCTTGTTTCTCAGAATTCAGTGTCAGGCTACTACTACTACTGAGGCTAGCCCACGTACATTGCAAGACCCATCCACCTCCATGACACAGGACTTAATGGAGAGAAACCCTCCGCACAACGTGTTCCTCACTGTGCAGTATCGCGCGTTCCATCTCTTTTCGTTCACACGAGGTTTAACGAGCGGCTTCGCATCCCTACGAGAAGAGATGGTAGTCGAAGGACGGCAACCCTCGAGACTTGTTCTTGGAGTTAAACAAACGCATGCCATCTTCCTTATGCTCCCGGACGTCATCCATTTCCATACACATCCTTCTTCGTGTAACGACGGCAGGCACCTTCGAAGCGGAGAGCGAAGTCTCGTCTACGTCCCTTACGCCTTCACACCCACTACGGAAAACAATTTCCTCCTACGGAAACGATACGGCAGTTGAGGGAAGCCTTCTTCACAAGTGGTTTCTCGAGCCCCGTCACAGGGCACATTCTAGATGCCTTCACCATGTCATGCTAAAGCGCTTCCCCGACGTACGTGTATGGCTTTCCTGACGGATCTCCTTCTCACGCTTCAAACCATGACCTTTTCCATCTGCTCTCTCTCATACTCTTGGAAACGCTTCTCACGGAACAGGATTCCAATCGCGACAGACATTCTACACTAGTTACTTCCGTGGCACAGGCACGGGGCACATTCCTTGCGATTTCACTCTGCCATTGGAAAAGTCTACCAGTTTCAGGGAAGGTGTTAGTAGACGCACGGTTTCTCTGCAGTGGTGTTTCTGCAGTAGGATTCAACACATACATTTTGTGACTATGGATTCCTCGGGAACCCAGATGGAAGCTCGAAGTCGCGTTCGACACAGACGTGGTTCGCCGAGATTCGTGTATGCCTTTCCTTTGGCGAAGTCACATACTTTCGCAAACCCTTCTATCTTCGTGACACATGGTGTTCGTTGAGAAAAGCCCTCCATCAGAAGTTGTTCCACGAGTGAGGTATACCACCCTTCCTTGCCCTCCGTTTCCTTTCACACTTGGCTTCAAGCCGCTTCGTTCCTTAGCAAAGCAGAAGGGCAGTCGAAGGACCGCACCTCCACAGCGTTGTTTCTTAGACTTAAGTGTATAGCACGTCCCTTACGCTTCCTCCCACTTCCAGACACACACCTCTCTAGGGGACAACGAGTGTGTTGGTGGTCACGTTCGACCCACATTTCTCTTCACAATTCAGCGTGTGGCATTTTCCTTGTGTTTTCACACAAAGTGCCGACAGCGCTTCTATCTTCCCGAAACAAGATCTGAGTTGGGAGAAGCTTTCGACACAAGTTCTTTCCCAAGCAGGACTATATGGCACAGGAACGTGCGCCTTCACTTTTAACGTTGGGCATTTCCTCCGTCTTCTTCCCTGTAGATGGTAGTGGGAAGACTATTGCTCTACCGTTTTGTTTCTTGAGAGGTGAGTGCAAGACCCTCACACGTATGTCTCAAAAGGCTTCGCGCGGAAAGGCGGAGCAAGATGGCGGAGGAGTAGGAGACCTAGATTTCGTCTGGTCTCAGGAATTCAGCTGAATAGGGATCAAACCATTCTGAACACCTACGAACTCAACAGGAGATCGAACAGGAGAGTAGCAACAACTCTCTGAACAGAGAAGCGCCCACTTACTGGAAGGTAGGGCGTGCGGAGAAGTGAATCTGAGGCGATATTCGGGAGGATAGACGGCGGGGGAGGGGCCTCCGCCGGCCGCTTCTGGCAAGTGATAGAGCCGCGGAGCACAGAATCGGAACTTTTAGAAGTTGGCTCGGCGGAGGGACGTCGCTGCAGTGGCTAAGCGGGGGGTGGAATCCTCCCGGGACAGTGTGGTCTCAGGACCCTTGGGGTCACAGGGAGACCGGGGGTGCCTGAGTGCGCCAGAGCTCCCAGGTATCAGAGCAGGGAAGCCGGCTGCAGATACGGAGCAGAGTCGCGGGCTCTCAGCTCGGGTTTGCCATAAACTGTGATCTGTGGCCCAGTCGGGGCACGGCTTCCCCAGCAGGGACCCAACAAGCAGCAGATCCGGGGAGACTCCCCTTCCTTGCCGGGGAGGAGCGGTGCGGGAACGCACTGCAGGGATCTGCTGGGTTTGGAGACTCCGCGCGGGGTCGGGTGCCAGAGATAGCAACGCTCGATCACAGGCCGGGTGAGCACGGAGTGCGGCCGGAGACCGGGGACACGGAAGTGACTGCTTTTCTCTGGGGGCACACTGAGGAGCGGGGCCCCGAGTTCTCAGCTCCTCCGAGTGGAGATTGGGAGGCCACCATTTCTGCCCTGGTCCTCCAAAGCTGTACCGAGAGCTTGCAGGGAACAAAAGCTCCTGAGAGCAAACCGGAGCAGCTTCCTTAGCCCAGACCGACAAGGGCGGGGCCGTTCCGCCTCCGGCAAAGACATTTGGAAACCACAGCAAAAGGCCCCTCCCCCAGAAGATCAACACAAACAGCCAGCAAGCCAAGACCAAGTTGATCGATCAAGGAGAATAGGAGAACTCCTGCGCTAGGGGAATACTGCACATAGATTCATGGCTTTTTTTTTTTTTTTTTTTTACCATGATTCATTATTTCCTCAAAGTTAATTTTTCTTGACTGTTTTTTTTTATTTTTCTTTTTCCCTTTTTCAAACAACATCTTATAAATCCCTTTTAAAAAAAACATTTTTTATTTTTCATTTTTAGAGTCATATTTTATCCCTTCATAGTAGTTACCCTTATTTTTGGCATATATATAGAAGTTGTTCTCTCTTTAAAATTTTGAGGTACAGTTTCTTCTAACAGATCAAAGTATACCCTAAATCACTAGTGTATGGCTTTGTTCTAGTCTCCTGCCTGATCACATTGTCTCCCTTTTTCCTTTTTTTTTTCTTAAATCTTCTTTCTTTTTTCAAACAACTTATCTTACCAAGTCCTTTTATAAAATCTTTTATAATTTTCATCTTTACAGTCATCTTCCATCCCTTCATTGTATCAACCCTTATTTTGTACATATATGTCTTTCTTCCTTTAAAATTTTAGGAGGCACTTTTATCTGACAGACCAAAATACGCCAAAAATCTAGTGTGTGGCACTGATCTATGCACTAGCCTGATCATATTTGATCATATTCTGCCTTTCTTGTATTGTTTTGTTTTTGTTTTTATCTTTTTTTTTCTTTTTCTCTTTCTTTTTTCTTTCTTTCCCTTTCTTTTCCCCTGGTTTCAGGTCTTTTCTGATTTGTATACAGTATATTTGCTGGGGACGTTGTAAACCTGTTAGCATTTTGTTCTCTCATTCATCTATTCTCCTCTGGACAAAATGACAAGACGAAAGAAATCACGTCAGCAAAAAGAACAAGAGGTAGTCCCGTCAGCCAGGGACCTACTCAATACGGACATTAGTACGCTGTCGGACCTAGAGTTCAGAATCATGACTTTAAAGATAGTAGCTGGGCTTGAAAAAAAGCGTGGTAGTTATTAGAGAAACGCTTTCTGGAGAAATAAAAGAATGAAATCTAACCAAATCGAAATCAAAAAGGCTATTGGTGAGGTGCAAACAAAAATGGGGGCACTAAATGCTAGGATAAATGAGGCAGAAGAGAGAATCAGCGATATAGAAGACCAAACGATGGAAAATAAAGAGGCTGAGAAAAAGAGAGAGAAACAACTACAGGATCACGAGGGCAGAATTCGAGAGATAAGTGATATGATAAGACGAAACAACATTAGAATAATTGGGATCCCAGAAGAAGAAGAGAGAGAGAGAGGGGCAGAAGGTATATTGGAGCAAATTATAGCAGAGAACTTCCCTAATGTGAGGAAGGAAACAGGCATTAAAATCCAGGAGGCACAGAGAACCCCTCTCAAAATCAATAATAATAGGTCAACACCCCGACATCTAGTAGTAAAACTTACGAGTCTCAGAGACAAAGAGAAAATCCTGAAAGCAGCTCGGGAGAAGAGATATGTAACCTACAATGGTAGAGACATTAGATTGGCAACAGAGCTATCCACAGAGACCTGGCAGGCCAGAAAGGACTGGCAAGATATCTTCAGAACACTAAACGAGAAAAATATGCAGCCAAGAATACTATATCCAGCTAGGCTATCATTGAAAATAGAAGGAGAGATAGAAAGCTTCCAGAACAAACAAAAACTAAAGGAATTTGCAAACACGACACCAGCCCTCCAAGAAATATTGAGAGGGGTCCTCTAAGCAAAGAGAGAACCTAAAAGCAGCAAAGAGCAGAAACGAACACAGACAACAGACAGTTAACAGTCACCTTACAGGTAATACAATGGCACTAAATTCATACCTTTCAATAGTTACCCTGAATGTAAATGGGCTCAATGCCCCAATCAAAAGACACAGGCTCTCCGATTGGATTAAAAAACAAGACCCATCAATATGCTGTCTGCAAGAGACTCATTTTAGACCCAAAGACACCCCCAGATTGAAAGTGAGGGGGTGGAAAACCATTTACCATGCTAATGGACACCAAAAGAAAGCTGGGGTGGCGATCCTTATATCAGACAAACTAGATTTTAAAACAAAGACTGTAATAAGAGATGAGGAAGGACACTATATCCTACTTAAAGGGTCTATCCAACAAGAAGATCTAACAATTGTAAATATCTATGCCCCGAACATGGGAGCAGCCAAATATATAAGGCAATTAATAACAAAAGCAAAGAAACACATTGACAACAATACAATAATAGTGGGGGACTTTAACACCCCTCTGACTGAAATGGACAGATCATCTAAGCAAAAGATCAACAAGGAAATAAAGACTTTAAATGACACACTGGACCAGATGGACTTCACAGACATATTCAGAACATTCCATCCCAAAGCAACGGAATACACATTCTTCTCTAGTGCCCATGGAACATTCTCCAGAATTGATCACATCCTAGGTCACAAATCAGGTCTCAACCGCTACCAAAAGATTGGGATCATTCCCTGCATATTTTCAGACCACAATGCTTTGAAACTAGAACTCAACCACAGGAGGAAAGTCGGAAAGAACCCAAATACATGGAGGCTAAAGGGCATCCTACTAAAGAATGAATGGGTCAACCAAGAAATTAAAGAAGAATTAAAAAAATTCGTGGAAACCAATGAAAATGAAAACACAACTGTTCAAAATCTTTGGGATACAGCAAAGGCAGTCCTGAGAGGAAAGTAGATAGCAATACAAGCCTTTCTCAAGAAACAAGAAAGGTCTCAAATACACAGCCTAACCCTACACCTAAAGGAGCTGGAGAAAGAACAGCAAATAAAGCCTAAACCCAGCAGGAGAAGAGAAATCATAAAGATCAGAGCAGAAACCAATGAACTAGAAACCAAGAGAACAGAGGAACAGATCAACGAAACTAGGAGCTGGTTCTTTGAAAGAATTCACAAGATTGATAAACCCCTAGCCAGACTGATCAAAAAGAAAAGAGAAATGACCCAAATCAACAAAATCATGAATGAACGAGGAGAGATCACAACCAACACCAAAGAAATACAAACAATTATAAGAACATATTATGAGCAACTCTATGCCAGCAAATTAGATAACCTGGAAGAAATGGGTGCATTCCTAGAGATGTATCAACGACCAAAATTGAACCAGGAAGAAATAGAAAACCTGAACAGACCTAGAACCACTAAGGAAATTGAAACAGTCATGAAAAATCTCCCAAGAAACAAAAGCCCAGGGCCAGATGGCTTCCCAGGGGAATTCTATCAGACATTTCAAGAAGAATTAATACCTATTCTCCTGAAACTGTTCCAGAAAATAGAAATGGAAGGGAAACTTCCAAACTCATTTTATGAGGCCAGCATTACCTTGATCCCAAAACCAGACAAAGACCCCATCAAAAAAGAGAATTACAGACCAATATCCTTGATGAGCATGGATGCAAAAATTCTCACCAAAATACTAGCCAATAGGATCCAACAGTACATTAAAAGGATTATTCACCACGACCAAGTGGGATTTATCCCTGGGCTGCAAGGCTGGTTCAACATCCGCAAATCAATCAACGTGCTACAATACGTTAACAAAAGAAAGAACAAGAATCATATGATCCTCTCAATAGATGCAGAAAAAGCATTTGACAAAGTACAGCATCCTTTCTTGATCAAAACTCTTCAGAGTAGAGGGATAGAGGGTACAAACCTCAATATCATAAAAGCCATCTATGAAAAACCTACAGCGAATATCATTCTCAATGGGGAAAGGCTGAGAGCTTTTCCCCTAAGGTCAGGAACGCGGCAGGGATGTCCACTCTCACCACTGCTATTCAACATAGTATTAGAAGTCCTAGCCACAGCAATTAGACAACAAAAAGAAATCAGAGGCATCCAAATCGGCAAAGAGGAAGTCAAACTCTCCCTCTTTGCAGATGATATGATACTGTATGTGGAAAACCCAAAAGACTCCACCCCAAAACTGCTAGAACTCATACAGGAATTCAGTCAAGTAGCAGGCTATAAAATCAATGCACAGAAATCAGTGGCATTCCTATACACCAACAACAAGACAGAAGAGAGACAAATCAAGGAGTCGATCCCATTTACAACTGCACCCAAAACCATTAGATACCTAGGAATAAATCTAACCAGAGAGGCAAAGGATCTGTAGTCAGAAAACTATAAAATACTCATGAAAGAAATTGAAGAAGACACAAAGAAATGGAAAAACGTTCCATGCTCATGGATTGGGAGAATCAACATTGTGAAGATGTCAATGCTACCTAGAGCAATCTACACATTCAATGCAATCCCCATCAAAATACCATCCACTTTTTTCAAAGAAATGGAACCAATAATCCTAAAATTTGTATGGAACCAGAAGAGACCCAGAATAGCCAGAGGAATACTGAAAAAGAGAAGCAAAGCTGGCGGCATCACAATTCCGGACTTCCAGCACTATGACAAAGCTGTCATCATCAAGACAGTATGGTACTGGCACAAAAACAGACACATCGATCAATGGAACAGAATCGAGAGCCCAGAAATGGACCCTCAACTCTATGGTCAACTTATCTTTGACAAAGCAGGAAAGAATGTCCAATGGAAAAGAGACAGTCTCTTCAACAAATGGTGTTGGGAAAATTGGACAGCCACATGCAGAAGAATGAAACTGGACCATTTCCTTACACCACACACAAAAATAGACTCCAAATGGTTGAAAGACCTAAACGTGAGACAGGAGTCCATCCAAATCCTAAAGGAGAACACAGGTAGCAACCTTTTCGACCTTAGCCGCAGCAACTTCTTCCTAGAAACATCGCCAAAGGCACGGGAAGCCAGGGCAAAAATGAACTATTGGGATTTCATCAAGATAAAAAGCTTTTGCACAGCAAAAGAAACAGTCCACAAAACCAAAAGACAACCGACAGAATGGGAGAAAATATTTGCAAATGACATATCCGATAAAGGGCTAGTATGCAAAATCTATAAAGAACTTATCAAACTCAACACCCAAAGAACAAATAATCCAATCAAGAAATGGGCAGAAGACATGAACAGACATTTCTCCAAAGAGGACATCCAAATGGCCAACAGGCACATGAAAAAGTGCTCAACATCGCTCGGCATCAGGGAAATCCAAATCAAAACCTCAATGAGATACCACCTCACACCCGTCAGAATGGCTAAAATTAACAAGTCAGGGAACGACAGATGTTGGCGGGGATGTGGAGAAAGGGGAACGAACCCTCCTACACTGTTGGTGGGAATGCAAGCTGGTGCAACCCCTCTGGAAAACAGTATGGACGTTCCTCAAACAGTTGAAATTAGAGCTACCGTTCGATCCAGCAATTGCACTACTGGGTATTTACCACAAAGATACAAATGTAGGGACCCGAAGGGGTACGTGTACCCCAATGTTTATAGCAGCAATGTCCACCACAGCCAAACTGTGGAAAGAGCCAAGATGCCCATCGACAGATGAATGGATAAAGAAGAGGTGGTATATATACACAATGGAATATTATGCAGCCATCAAAAGGAATGAGATCTTGCCATTTGCAACGACGTGGATGGAACTGGAGGGTGTTATGCTGAGTGAAATAAGTCAATCAGAGAAAGACATGTATCCCATGACCTCACTGATATGAGGAATTCTTAATCTCAGGAAAGAAACTGTTACTGGAGTGGTTGGGGGTGGGAGGGATGGGGTGGCTGGGTGATAGACATTGGGGAGGGTAGGTGCTACGGTGAGCGCTGTGAATTGGGCAAGACTGTTGAATCACAGTTCTGTACTTCTGAAACAAATAACGCAACATATTTTAAGAAAAAAGAAAAAGAAGAAGATAACAGGAGAGGAAGAAAAGGGGAGTATGTCAGAGGGGGAGACGAACCATGAGAGACGTTGGACTCTGAAAAACAAACTGAGGGTTCTAGAGGGGAGGGGGGTAGGGGGATGGGTTAGCCTGGTGATGGGTATTGAGGAGGGCACGTTCTGCATGGAGCACTGGGTGTTATGAACAAACAATGAATCATGGAACACTGCACCCAAAACTAATGATGTAATATCTGGTGATTAACATAACAATAACAAATTAAAAAAAAAAAGGCTTCGCGCTTCGCGAACCAAGGTGTTAGCACGAAGTCATGTTTGACGTGGCCTCGTTTCTCTGAGTTCAGTGGAAGGCTCTGCTGAGGCTAGCTCACGTACATTTGAAGGCCCTTCCAACTTCATGACCCAAGACTTTGATGGAGAGAAACCCTCCACACAACGTGTTCCTCACTGTGGTGTATCTCGCTTTCCGTCCCTTTTCTCTCGCCCTAAGCTTTACCACGGTGCTTCCATCCGTAGGGAAAGAGCTGGTCGTCGACGGACGGCAACCCTCTAGATTTGTCCTTAGAGTTAAACACCCGTAGGCAATCTTCCCTATGCCTCCTCACATCATACATTTCCATACTCATCCTTCTTCATGGAACGACAGGAGGCACATTCGAAACGGACAGCTCACTCTAGGGCACGTCCCTCGTGCCTTCACGCCCACGGCGGAAAACACTTTTATCTTCCTGAAACAATATGATAAGCTGAGGGAAGACTTCTTCACAAGGGGTTTGTCAAGCACCGTCACAGGGCACATTCTTTATGCCTTCACACGTTCGTGCCACAATGCCACTCATACGTAGGCGTACGGCTTTCCAGGGTTTCCTTCTCAGACTTAAAGGCATGACCTTTTCCCTCTGCTCTCTCTCGTACTCATGAAAACATTTCGCACGGAACAAGATTTGAACCGGG
Organism: Eumetopias jubatus; assembly: GCF_037043125.1. Classification (NCBI taxonomy): domain Eukaryota; kingdom Metazoa; phylum Chordata; class Mammalia; order Carnivora; family Otariidae; genus Eumetopias; species Eumetopias jubatus. The sequence goes on along the minus strand of NW_028275040.1, from coordinate 91,811 downwards.
AGAGACAATCTCCACTCCTTATTTCCGTGGCGCAGGCATGGGGCACATGCCTTGCGCTGTCACACTTACCTTGGAATAGACTACCATTTTCAGGGAAGATGTTGGTAGAAACACGGTTTCTCTGCAGTGGTGTTTCTTCAGACCGACCTTCACGCCGCCTCTTTAGGGTTCCGCAAGTACATGTTGTGACTAGGTTTTCCCCGTGAAGCCAGATGGAAGCTCGAAGTCGCGCTTGGACACAGACTTGTTTCGCACAGTGTAGTCTGTGGCTTTCCTTTGGCGAACTCACGTACGTTTGAAAACCCTTCTAGCGTCGTGAGCCGTGGTGTTCATTGAGAGAAGCCCTCCATACAAAGTGATTCCACGAGTAAGGTATAGCAGGCTTTTCCTCTGCTTCCGTTCACACTCGGCGTCAAGCCGCTTCGATCCTTAGGAAAGGAGGCGGGGAGTCGAAGGACCGCTCCTCCACAGCATTGTTTCTTCGACTTAAGTGTACAGCTCGTTCCTTACGCTTCCTCCCATTTCCAGACACACACCTCTCTAGGGGACAACTTGTTAGTTGGTGGTCGCATTCGACCCACATTTTCCTTCACCATTCAGCCTATGGCATTGTCCTTACGCTTTCACACGAAGTCCTGAAAACGCTTCTCTCTTCCCGAAGCAAGATCTGGGTTGACAGAAGCTTGAGACACAACTCCTCTCTCAAAGAGTGGTAGACGGCCCAGCATTTGTGCCTTCACTTTGAACGTCGGAAAGTTCTTCCAACTTCTTCCCCGGAGGCGGTAGTGGAAAGACTAGTTCCCTACAGTTTGGTTTCGTGAGAGGTGAGTGTAAGACGCCTACCTAATATAGCAACGCACATGTCTCCAAAGGCTTCTTTCTTCAAGCACCACGATGTTAGCACGAAAGCCTGTTTGCCATGGCCTTGTTTCTCAGAATTCAGTGTCAGGCTACTACTACTACTGAGGCTAGCCCACGTACATTGCAAGACCCATCCACCTCCATGACACAGGACTTAATGGAGAGAAACCCTCCGCACAACGTGTTCCTCACTGTGCAGTATCGCGCGTTCCATCTCTTTTCGTTCACACGAGGTTTAACGAGCGGCTTCGCATCCCTACGAGAAGAGATGGTAGTCGAAGGACGGCAACCCTCGAGACTTGTTCTTAGAGTTAAACAAACGCATGCCATCTTCCTTATGCTCCCGGACGTCATCCATTTCCATACACATCCTTCTTCGTGTAACGACGGCAGGCACCTTCGAAGCGGAGAGCGAAGTCTCGTCTACGTCCCTTACGCCTTCACACCCACTACGGAAAACAATTTCCTCCTACGGAAACGATACGGCAGTTGAGGGAAGCCTTCTTCACAAGTGGTTTCTCGAGCCCCGTCACAGGGCACATTCTAGATGCCTTCACCATGTCATGCTAAAGCGCTTCCCCGACGTACGTGTATGGCTTTCCTGACGGATCTCCTTCTCACGCTTCAAACCATGACCTTTTCCATCTGCTCTCTCTCATACTCTTGGAAACGCTTCTCACGGAACAGGATTCCAATCGCGACAGACATTCTACACTAGTTACTTCCGTGGCACAGGCACGGGGCACATTCCTTGCGATTTCACTCTGCCATTGGAAAAGTCTACCAGTTTCAGGGAAGGTGTTAGTAGACGCACGGTTTCTCTGCAGTGGTGTTTCTGCAGTAGGATTCAACACATACATTTTGTGACTATGGATTCCTCGGGAACCCAGATGGAAGCTCGAAGTCGCGTTCGACACAGACGTGGTTCGCCGAGATTCGTGTATGCCTTTCCTTTGGCGAAGTCACATACTTTCGCAAACCCTTCTATCTTCGTGACACATGGTGTTCGTTGAGAAAAGCCCTCCATCAGAAGTTGTTCCACGAGTGAGGTATACCACCCTTCCTTGCCCTCCGTTTCCTTTCACACTTGGCTTCAAGCCGCTTCGTTCCTTAGCAAAGCAGAAGGGCAGTCGAAGGACCGCACCTCCACAGCGTTGTTTCTTAGACTTAAGTGTATAGCACGTCCCTTACGCTTCCTCCCACTTCCAGACACACACCTCTCTAGGGGACAACGAGTGTGTTGGTGGTCACGTTCGACCCACATTTCTCTTCACAATTCAGCGTGTGGCATTTTCCTTGTGTTTTCACACAAAGTGCCGACAGCGCTTCTATCTTCCCGAAACAAGATCTGAGTTGGGAGAAGCTTTCGACACAAGTTCTTTCCCAAGCAGGACTATATGGCACAGGAACGTGCGCCTTCACTTTTAACGTTGGGCATTTCCTCCGTCTTCTTCCCTGTAGATGGTAGTGGGAAGACTATTGCTCTACCGTTTTGTTTCTTGAGAGGTGAGTGCAAGACCCTCACACGTATGTCTCAAAAGGCTTCGCGCGGAAAGGCGGAGCAAGATGGCGGAGGAGTAGGAGACCTAGATTTCGTCTGGTCTCAGGAATTCAGCTGAATAGGGATCAAACCATTCTGAACACCTACGAACTCAACAGGAGATCGAACAGGAGAGTAGCAACAACTCTCTGAACAGAGAAGCGCCCACTTACTGGAAGGTAGGGCGTGCGGAGAAGTGAATCTGAGGCGATATTCGGGAGGATAGACGGCGGGGGAGGGGCCTCCGCCGGCCGCTTCTGGCAAGTGATAGAGCCGCGGAGCACAGAATCGGAACTTTTAGAAGTTGGCTCGGCGGAGGGACGTCGCTGCAGTGGCTAAGCGGGGGGTGGAATCCTCCCGGGACAGTGTGGTCTCAGGACCCTTGGGGTCACAGGGAGACCGGGGGTGCCTGAGTGCGCCAGAGCTCCCAGGTATCAGAGCAGGGAAGCCGGCTGCAGATACGGAGCAGAGTCGCGGGCTCTCAGCTCGGGTTTGCCATAAACTGTGATCTGTGGCCCAGTCGGGGCACGGCTTCCCCAGCAGGGACCCAACAAGCAGCAGATCCGGGGAGACTCCCCTTCCTTGCCGGGGAGGAGCGGTGCGGGAACGCACTGCAGGGATCTGCTGGGTTTGGAGACTCCGCGCGGGGTCGGGTGCCAGAGATAGCAACGCTCGATCACAGGCCGGGTGAGCACGGAGTGCGGCCGGAGACCGGGGACACGGAAGTGACTGCTTTTCTCTGGGGGCACACTGAGGAGCGGGGCCCCGAGTTCTCAGCTCCTCCGAGTGGAGATTGGGAGGCCACCATTTCTGCCCTGGTCCTCCAAAGCTGTACCGAGAGCTTGCAGGGAACAAAAGCTCCTGAGAGCAAACCGGAGCAGCTTCCTTAGCCCAGACCGACAAGGGCGGGGCCGTTCCGCCTCCGGCAAAGACATTTGGAAACCACAGCAAAAGGCCCCTCCCCCAGAAGATCAACACAAACAGCCAGCAAGCCAAGACCAAGTTGATCGATCAAGGAGAATAGGAGAACTCCTGCGCTAGGGGAATACTGCACATAGATTCATGGCTTTTTTTTTTTTTTTTTTTTTACCATGATTCATTATTTCCTCAAAGTTAATTTTTCTTGACTGTTTTTTTTTATTTTTCTTTTTCCCTTTTTCAAACAACATCTTATAAATCCCTTTTAAAAAAAACATTTTTTATTTTTCATTTTTAGAGTCATATTTTATCCCTTCATAGTAGTTACCCTTATTTTTGGCATATATATAGAAGTTGTTCTCTCTTTAAAATTTTGAGGTACAGTTTCTTCTAACAGATCAAAGTATACCCTAAATCACTAGTGTATGGCTTTGTTCTAGTCTCCTGCCTGATCACATTGTCTCCCTTTTTCCTTTTTTTTTTCTTAAATCTTCTTTCTTTTTTCAAACAACTTATCTTACCAAGTCCTTTTATAAAATCTTTTATAATTTTCATCTTTACAGTCATCTTCCATCCCTTCATTGTATCAACCCTTATTTTGTACATATATGTCTTTCTTCCTTTAAAATTTTAGGAGGCACTTTTATCTGACAGACCAAAATACGCCAAAAATCTAGTGTGTGGCACTGATCTATGCACTAGCCTGATCATATTTGATCATATTCTGCCTTTCTTGTATTGTTTTGTTTTTGTTTTTATCTTTTTTTTTCTTTTTCTCTTTCTTTTTTCTTTCTTTCCCTTTCTTTTCCCCTGGTTTCAGGTCTTTTCTGATTTGTATACAGTATATTTGCTGGGGACGTTGTAAACCTGTTAGCATTTTGTTCTCTCATTCATCTATTCTCCTCTGGACAAAATGACAAGACGAAAGAAATCACGTCAGCAAAAAGAACAAGAGGTAGTCCCGTCAGCCAGGGACCTACTCAATACGGACATTAGTACGCTGTCGGACCTAGAGTTCAGAATCATGACTTTAAAGATAGTAGCTGGGCTTGAAAAAAAGCGTGGTAGTTATTAGAGAAACGCTTTCTGGAGAAATAAAAGAATGAAATCTAACCAAATCGAAATCAAAAAGGCTATTGGTGAGGTGCAAACAAAAATGGGGGCACTAAATGCTAGGATAAATGAGGCAGAAGAGAGAATCAGCGATATAGAAGACCAAACGATGGAAAATAAAGAGGCTGAGAAAAAGAGAGAGAAACAACTACAGGATCACGAGGGCAGAATTCGAGAGATAAGTGATATGATAAGACGAAACAACATTAGAATAATTGGGATCCCAGAAGAAGAAGAGAGAGAGAGAGGGGCAGAAGGTATATTGGAGCAAATTATAGCAGAGAACTTCCCTAATGTGAGGAAGGAAACAGGCATTAAAATCCAGGAGGCACAGAGAACCCCTCTCAAAATCAATAATAATAGGTCAACACCCCGACATCTAGTAGTAAAACTTACGAGTCTCAGAGACAAAGAGAAAATCCTGAAAGCAGCTCGGGAGAAGAGATATGTAACCTACAATGGTAGACACATTAGATTGGCAACAGAGCTATCCACAGAGACCTGGCAGGCCAGAAAGGACTGGCAAGATATCTTCAGAACACTAAACGAGAAAAATATGCAGCCAAGAATACTATATCCAGCTAGGCTATCATTGAAAATAGAAGGAGAGATAGAAAGCTTCCAGAACAAACAAAAACTAAAGGAATTTGCAAACACGACACCAGCCCTCCAAGAAATATTGAGAGGGGTCCTCTAAGCAAAGAGAGAACCTAAAAGCAGCAAAGAGCAGAAACGAACACAGACAACAGACAGTTAACAGTCACCTTACAGGTAATACAATGGCACTAAATTCATACCTTTCAATAGTTACCCTGAATGTAAATGGGCTCAATGCCCCAATCAAAAGACACAGGCTCTCCGATTGGATTAAAAAACAAGACCCATCAATATGCTGTCTGCAAGAGACTCATTTTAGACCCAAAGACACCCCCAGATTGAAAGTGAGGGGGTGGAAAACCATTTACCATGCTAATGGACACCAAAAGAAAGCTGGGGTGGCGATCCTTATATCAGACAAACTAGATTTTAAAACAAAGACTGTAATAAGAGATGAGGAAGGACACTATATCCTACTTAAAGGGTCTATCCAACAAGAAGATCTAACAATTGTAAATATCTATGCCCCGAACATGGGAGCAGCCAAATATATAAGGCAATTAATAACAAAAGCAAAGAAACACATTGACAACAATACAATAATAGTGGGGGACTTTAACACCCCTCTGACTGAAATGGACAGATCATCTAAGCAAAAGATCAACAAGGAAATAAAGACTTTAAATGACACACTGGACCAGATGGACTTCACAGACATATTCAGAACATTCCATCCCAAAGCAACGGAATACACATTCTTCTCTAGTGCCCATGGAACATTCTCCAGAATTGATCACATCCTAGGTCACAAATCAGGTCTCAACCGCTACCAAAAGATTGGGATCATTCCCTGCATATTTTCAGACCACAATGCTTTGAAACTAGAACTCAACCACAGGAGGAAAGTCGGAAAGAACCCAAATACATGGAGGCTAAAGGGCATCCTACTAAAGAATGAATGGGTCAACCAAGAAATTAAAGAAGAATTAAAAAAATTCGTGGAAACCAATGAAAATGAAAACACAACTGTTCAAAATCTTTGGGATACAGCAAAGGCAGTCCTGAGAGGAAAGTAGATAGCAATACAAGCCTTTCTCAAGAAACAAGAAAGGTCTCAAATACACAGCCTAACCCTACACCTAAAGGAGCTGGAGAAAGAACAGCAAATAAAGCCTAAACCCAGCAGGAGAAGAGAAATCATAAAGATCAGAGCAGAAACCAATGAACTAGAAACCAAGAGAACAGAGGAACAGATCAACGAAACTAGGAGCTGGTTCTTTGAAAGAATTCACAAGATTGATAAACCCCTAGCCAGACTGATCAAAAAGAAAAGAGAAATGACCCAAATCAACAAAATCATGAATGAACGAGGAGAGATCACAACCAACACCAAAGAAATACAAACAATTATAAGAACATATTATGAGCAACTCTATGCCAGCAAATTAGATAACCTGGAAGAAATGGGTGCATTCCTAGAGATGTATCAACGACCAAAATTGAACCAGGAAGAAATAGAAAACCTGAACAGACCTAGAACCACTAAGGAAATTGAAACAGTCATGAAAAATCTCCCAAGAAACAAAAGCCCAGGGCCAGATGGCTTCCCAGGGGAATTCTATCAGACATTTCAAGAAGAATTAATACCTATTCTCCTGAAACTGTTCCAGAAAATAGAAATGGAAGGGAAACTTCCAAACTCATTTTATGAGGCCAGCATTACCTTGATCCCAAAACCAGACAAAGACCCCATCAAAAAAGAGAATTACAGACCAATATCCTTGATGAGCATGGATGCAAAAATTCTCACCAAAATACTAGCCAATAGGATCCAACAGTACATTAAAAGGATTATTCACCACGACCAAGTGGGATTTATCCCTGGGCTGCAAGGCTGGTTCAACATCCGCAAATCAATCAACGTGCTACAATACGTTAACAAAAGAAAGAACAAGAATCATATGATCCTCTCAATAGATGCAGAAAAAGCATTTGACAAAGTACAGCATCCTTTCTTGATCAAAACTCTTCAGAGTAGAGGGATAGAGGGTACAAACCTCAATATCATAAAAGCCATCTATGAAAAACCTACAGCGAATATCATTCTCAATGGGGAAAGGCTGAGAGCTTTTCCCCTAAGGTCAGGAACGCGGCAGGGATGTCCACTCTCACCACTGCTATTCAACATAGTATTAGAAGTCCTAGCCACAGCAATTAGACAACAAAAAGAAATCAGAGGCATCCAAATCGGCAAAGAGGAAGTCAAACTCTCCCTCTTTGCAGATGATATGATACTGTATGTGGAAAACCCAAAAGACTCCACCCCAAAACTGCTAGAACTCATACAGGAATTCAGTCAAGTAGCAGGCTATAAAATCAATGCACAGAAATCAGTGGCATTCCTATACACCAACAACAAGACAGAAGAGAGACAAATCAAGGAGTCGATCCCATTTACAACTGCACCCAAAACCATTAGATACCTAGGAATAAATCTAACCAGAGAGGCAAAGGATCTGTAGTCAGAAAACTATAAAATACTCATGAAAGAAATTGAAGAAGACACAAAGAAATGGAAAAACGTTCCATGCTCATGGATTGGGAGAATCAACATTGTGAAGATGTCAATGCTACCTAGAGCAATCTACACATTCAATGCAATCCCCATCAAAATACCATCCACTTTTTTCAAAGAAATGGAACCAATAATCCTAAAATTTGTATGGAACCAGAAGAGACCCAGAATAGCCAGAGGAATACTGAAAAAGAGAAGCAAAGCTGGCGGCATCACAATTCCGGACTTCCAGCACTATGACAAAGCTGTCATCATCAAGACAGTATGGTACTGGCACAAAAACAGACACATCGATCAATGGAACAGAATCGAGAGCCCAGAAATGGACCCTCAACTCTATGGTCAACTTATCTTTGACAAAGCAGGAAAGAATGTCCAATGGAAAAGAGACAGTCTCTTCAACAAATGGTGTTGGGAAAATTGGACAGCCACATGCAGAAGAATGAAACTGGACCATTTCCTTACACCACACACAAAAATAGACTCCAAATGGTTGAAAGACCTAAACGTGAGACAGGAGTCCATCCAAATCCTAAAGGAGAACACAGGTAGCAACCTTTTCGACCTTAGCCGCAGCAACTTCTTCCTAGAAACATCGCCAAAGGCACGGGAAGCCAGGGCAAAAATGAACTATTGGGATTTCATCAAGATAAAAAGCTTTTGCACAGCAAAAGAAACAGTCCACAAAACCAAAAGACAACCGACAGAATGGGAGAAAATATTTGCAAATGACATATCCGATAAAGGGCTAGTATGCAAAATCTATAAAGAACTTATCAAACTCAACACCCAAAGAACAAATAATCCAATCAAGAAATGGGCAGAAGACATGAACAGACATTTCTCCAAAGAGGACATCCAAATGGCCAACAGGCACATGAAAAAGTGCTCAACATCGCTCGGCATCAGGGAAATCCAAATCAAAACCTCAATGAGATACCACCTCACACCCGTCAGAATGGCTAAAATTAACAAGTCAGGGAACGACAGATGTTGGCGGGGATGTGGAGAAAGGGGAACGAACCCTCCTACACTGTTGGTGGGAATGCAAGCTGGTGCAACCCCTCTGGAAAACAGTATGGACGTTCCTCAAACAGTTGAAATTAGAGCTACCGTTCGATCCAGCAATTGCACTACTGGGTATTTACCACAAAGATACAAATGTAGGGACCCGAAGGGGTACGTGTACCCCAATGTTTATAGCAGCAATGTCCACCACAGCCAAACTGTGGAAAGAGCCAAGATGCCCATCGACAGATGAATGGATAAAGAAGAGGTGGTATATATACACAATGGAATATTATGCAGCCATCAAAAGGAATGAGATCTTGCCATTTGCAACGACGTGGATGGAACTGGAGGGTGTTATGCTGAGTGAAATAAGTCAATCAGAGAAAGACATGTATCCCATGACCTCACTGATATGAGGAATTCTTAATCTCAGGAAAGAAACTGTTACTGGAGTGGTTGGGGGTGGGAGGGATGGGGTGGCTGGGTGATAGACATTGGGGAGGGTAGGTGCTACGGTGAGCGCTGTGAATTGGGCAAGACTGTTGAATCACAGTTCTGTACTTCTGAAACAAATAACGCAACATATTTTAAGAAAAAAGAAAAAGAAGAAGATAACAGGAGAGGAAGAAAAGGGGAGTATGTCAGAGGGGGAGACGAACCATGAGAGACGTTGGACTCTGAAAAACAAACTGAGGGTTCTAGAGGGGAGGGGGGTAGGGGGATGGGTTAGCCTGGTGATGGGTATTGAGGAGGGCACGTTCTGCATGGAGCACTGGGTGTTATGAACAAACAATGAATCATGGAACACTGCACCCAAAACTAATGATGTAATATCTGGTGATTAACATAACAATAACAAATTAAAAAAAAAAAGGCTTCGCGCTTCGCGAACCAAGGTGTTAGCACGAAGTCATGTTTGACGTGGCCTCGTTTCTCTGAGTTCAGTGGAAGGCTCTGCTGAGGCTAGCTCACGTACATTTGAAGGCCCTTCCAACTTCATGACCCAAGACTTTGATGGAGAGAAACCCTCCACACAACGTGTTCCTCACTGTGGTGTATCTCGCTTTCCGTCCCTTTTCTCTCGCCCTAAGCTTTACCACGGTGCTTCCATCCGTAGGGAAAGAGCTGGTCGTCGACGGACGGCAACCCTCTAGATTTGTCCTTAGAGTTAAACACCCGTAGGCAATCTTCCCTATGCCTCCTCACATCATACATTTCCATACTCATCCTTCTTCATGGAACGACAGGAGGCACATTCGAAACGGACAGCTCACTCTAGGGCACGTCCCTCGTGCCTTCACGCCCACGGCGGAAAACACTTTTATCTTCCTGAAACAATATGATAAGCTGAGGGAAGACTTCTTCACAAGGGGTTTGTCAAGCACCGTCACAGGGCACATTCTTTATGCCTTCACACGTTCGTGCCACAATGCCACTCATACGTAGGCGTACGGCTTTCCAGGGTTTCCTTCTCAGACTTAAAGGCATGACCTTTTCCCTCTGCTCTCTCTCGTACTCATGAAAACATTTCGCACGGAACAAGATTTGAACCGGGAGAGACAATCTCCACTCCTTATTTCCGTGGCGCAGGCATGGGGCACATGCCTTGCGCTGTCACACTTACCTTGGAATAGACTACCATTTTCAGGGAAGATGTTGGTAGAAACACGGTTTCTCTGCAGTGGTGTTTCTTCAGACCGACCTTCACGCCGCCTCTTTAGGGTTCCGCAAGTACATGTTGTGACTAGGTTTTCCCCGTGAAGCCAGATGGAAGCTCGAAGTCGCGCTTGGACACAGACTTGTTTCGCACAGTGTAGTCTGTGGCTTTCCTTTGGCGAACTCACGTACGTTTGAAAACCCTTCTAGCGTCGTGAGCCGTGGTGTTCATTGAGAGAAGCCCTCCATACAAAGTGATTCCACGAGTAAGGTATAGCAGGCTTTTCCTCTGCTTCCGTTCACACTCGGCGTCAAGCCGCTTCGATCCTTAGGAAAGGAGGCGGGGAGTCGAAGGACCGCTCCTCCACAGCATTGTTTCTTCGACTTAAGTGTACAGCTCGTTCCTTACGCTTCCTCCCATTTCCAGACACACACCTCTCTAGGGGACAACTTGTTAGTTGGTGGTCGCATTCGACCCACATTTTCCTTCACCATTCAGCCTATGGCATTGTCCTTACGCTTTCACACGAAGTCCTGAAAACGCTTCTCTCTTCCCGAAGCAAGATCTGGGTTGACAGAAGCTTGAGACACAACTCCTCTCTCAAAGAGTGGTAGACGGCCCAGCATTTGTGCCTTCACTTTGAACGTCGGAAAGTTCTTCCAACTTCTTCCCCGGAGGCGGTAGTGGAAAGACTAGTTCCCTACAGTTTGGTTTCGTGAGAGGTGAGTGTAAGACGCCTACCTAATATAGCAACGCACATGTCTCCAAAGGCTTCTTTCTTCAAGCACCACGATGTTAGCACGAAAGCCTGTTTGCCATGGCCTTGTTTCTCAGAATTCAGTGTCAGGCTACTACTACTACTGAGGCTAGCCCACGTACATTGCAAGACCCATCCACCTCCATGACACAGGACTTAATGGAGAGAAACCCTCCGCACAACGTGTTCCTCACTGTGCAGTATCGCGCGTTCCATCTCTTTTCGTTCACACGAGGTTTAACGAGCGGCTTCGCATCCCTACGAGAAGAGATGGTAGTCGAAGGACGGCAACCCTCGAGACTTGTTCTTAGAGTTAAACAAACGCATGCCATCTTCCTTATGCTCCCGGACGTCATCCATTTCCATACACATCCTTCTTCGTGTAACGACGGCAGGCACCTTCGAAGCGGAGAGCGAAGTCTCGTCTACGTCCCTTACGCCTTCACACCCACTACGGAAAACAATTTCCTCCTACGGAAACGATACGGCAGTTGAGGGAAGCCTTCTTCACAAGTGGTTTCTCGAGCCCCGTCACAGGGCACATTCTAGATGCCTTCACCATGTCATGCTAAAGCGCTTCCCCGACGTACGTGTATGGCTTTCCTGACGGATCTCCTTCTCACGCTTCAAACCATGACCTTTTCCATCTGCTCTCTCTCATACTCTTGGAAACGCTTCTCACGGAACAGGATTCCAATCGCGACAGACATTCTACACTAGTTACTTCCGTGGCACAGGCACGGGGCACATTCCTTGCGATTTCACTCTGCCATTGGAAAAGTCTACCAGTTTCAGGGAAGGTGTTAGTAGACGCACGGTTTCTCTGCAGTGGTGTTTCTGCAGTAGGATTCAACACATACATTTTGTGACTATGGATTCCTCGGGAACCCAGATGGAAGCTCGAAGTCGCGTTCGACACAGACGTGGTTCGCCGAGATTCGTGTATGCCTTTCCTTTGGCGAAGTCACATACTTTCGCAAACCCTTCTATCTTCGTGACACATGGTGTTCGTTGAGAAAAGCCCTCCATCAGAAGTTGTTCCACGAGTGAGGTATACCACCCTTCCTTGCCCTCCGTTTCCTTTCACACTTGGCTTCAAGCCGCTTCGTTCCTTAGCAAAGCAGAAGGGCAGTCGAAGGACCGCACCTCCACAGCGTTGTTTCTTAGACTTAAGTGTATAGCACGTCCCTTACGCTTCCTCCCACTTCCAGACACACACCTCTCTAGGGGACAACGAGTGTGTTGGTGGTCACGTTCGACCCACATTTCTCTTCACAATTCAGCGTGTGGCATTTTCCTTGTGTTTTCACACAAAGTGCCGACAGCGCTTCTATCTTCCCGAAACAAGATCTGAGTTGGGAGAAGCTTTCGACACAAGTTCTTTCCCAAGCAGGACTATATGGCACAGGAACGTGCGCCTTCACTTTTAACGTTGGGCATTTCCTCCGTCTTCTTCCCTGTAGATGGTAGTGGGAAGACTATTGCTCTACCGTTTTGTTTCTTGAGAGGTGAGTGCAAGACCCTCACACGTATGTCTCAAAAGGCTTCGCGCGGAAAGGCGGAGCAAGATGGCGGAGGAGTAGGAGACCTAGATTTCGTCTGGTCTCAGGAATTCAGCTGAATAGGGATCAAACCATTCTGAACACCTACGAACTCAACAGGAGATCGAACAGGAGAGTAGCAACAACTCTCTGAACAGAGAAGCGCCCACTTACTGGAAGGTAGGGCGTGCGGAGAAGTGAATCTGAGGCGATATTCGGGAGGATAGACGGCGGGGGAGGGGCCTCCGCCGGCCGCTTCTGGCAAGTGATAGAGCCGCGGAGCACAGAATCGGAACTTTTAGAAGTTGGCTCGGCGGAGGGACGTCGCTGCAGTGGCTAAGCGGGGGGTGGAATCCTCCCGGGACAGTGTGGTCTCAGGACCCTTGGGGTCACAGGGAGACCGGGGGTGCCTGAGTGCGCCAGAGCTCCCAGGTATCAGAGCAGGGAAGCCGGCTGCAGATACGGAGCAGAGTCGCGGGCTCTCAGCTCGGGTTTGCCATAAACTGTGATCTGTGGCCCAGTCGGGGCACGGCTTCCCCAGCAGGGACCCAACAAGCAGCAGATCCGGGGAGACTCCCCTTCCTTGCCGGGGAGGAGCGGTGCGGGAACGCACTGCAGGGATCTGCTGGGTTTGGAGACTCCGCGCGGGGTCGGGTGCCAGAGATAGCAACGCTCGATCACAGGCCGGGTGAGCACGGAGTGCGGCCGGAGACCGGGGACACGGAAGTGACTGCTTTTCTCTGGGGGCACACTGAGGAGCGGGGCCCCGAGTTCTCAGCTCCTCCGAGTGGAGATTGGGAGGCCACCATTTCTGCCCTGGTCCTCCAAAGCTGTACCGAGAGCTTGCAGGGAACAAAAGCTCCTGAGAGCAAACCGGAGCAGCTTCCTTAGCCCAGACCGACAAGGGCGGGGCCGTTCCGCCTCCGGCAAAGACATTTGGAAACCACAGCAAAAGGCCCCTCCCCCAGAAGATCAACACAAACAGCCAGCAAGCCAAGACCAAGTTGATCGATCAAGGAGAATAGGAGAACTCCTGCGCTAGGGGAATACTGCACATAGATTCATGGCTTTTTTTTTTTTTTTTTTTTTACCATGATTCATTATTTCCTCAAAGTTAATTTTTCTTGACTGTTTTTTTTTATTTTTCTTTTTCCCTTTTTCAAACAACATCTTATAAATCCCTTTTAAAAAAAACATTTTTTATTTTTCATTTTTAGAGTCATATTTTATCCCTTCATAGTAGTTACCCTTATTTTTGGCATATATATAGAAGTTGTTCTCTCTTTAAAATTTTGAGGTACAGTTTCTTCTAACAGATCAAAGTATACCCTAAATCACTAGTGTATGGCTTTGTTCTAGTCTCCTGCCTGATCACATTGTCTCCCTTTTTCCTTTTTTTTTTCTTAAATCTTCTTTCTTTTTTCAAACAACTTATCTTACCAAGTCCTTTTATAAAATCTTTTATAATTTTCATCTTTACAGTCATCTTCCATCCCTTCATTGTATCAACCCTTATTTTGTACATATATGTCTTTCTTCCTTTAAAATTTTAGGAGGCACTTTTATCTGACAGACCAAAATACGCCAAAAATCTAGTGTGTGGCACTGATCTATGCACTAGCCTGATCATATTTGATCATATTCTGCCTTTCTTGTATTGTTTTGTTTTTGTTTTTATCTTTTTTTTTCTTTTTCTCTTTCTTTTTTCTTTCTTTCCCTTTCTTTTCCCCTGGTTTCAGGTCTTTTCTGATTTGTATACAGTATATTTGCTGGGGACGTTGTAAACCTGTTAGCATTTTGTTCTCTCATTCATCTATTCTCCTCTGGACAAAATGACAAGACGAAAGAAATCACGTCAGCAAAAAGAACAAGAGGTAGTCCCGTCAGCCAGGGACCTACTCAATACGGACATTAGTACGCTGTCGGACCTAGAGTTCAGAATCATGACTTTAAAGATAGTAGCTGGGCTTGAAAAAAAGCGTGGTAGTTATTAGAGAAACGCTTTCTGGAGAAATAAAAGAATGAAATCTAACCAAATCGAAATCAAAAAGGCTATTGGTGAGGTGCAAACAAAAATGGGGGCACTAAATGCTAGGATAAATGAGGCAGAAGAGAGAATCAGCGATATAGAAGACCAAACGATGGAAAATAAAGAGGCTGAGAAAAAGAGAGAGAAACAACTACAGGATCACGAGGGCAGAATTCGAGAGATAAGTGATATGATAAGACGAAACAACATTAGAATAATTGGGATCCCAGAAGAAGAAGAGAGAGAGAGAGGGGCAGAAGGTATATTGGAGCAAATTATAGCAGAGAACTTCCCTAATGTGAGGAAGGAAACAGGCATTAAAATCCAGGAGGCACAGAGAACCCCTCTCAAAATCAATAATAATAGGTCAACACCCCGACATCTAGTAGTAAAACTTACGAGTCTCAGAGACAAAGAGAAAATCCTGAAAGCAGCTCGGGAGAAGAGATATGTAACCTACAATGGTAGAGACATTAGATTGGCAACAGAGCTATCCACAGAGACCTGGCAGGCCAGAAAGGACTGGCAAGATATCTTCAGAACACTAAACGAGAAAAATATGCAGCCAAGAATACTATATCCAGCTAGGCTATCATTGAAAATAGAAGGAGAGATAGAAAGCTTCCAGAACAAACAAAAACTAAAGGAATTTGCAAACACGACACCAGCCCTCCAAGAAATATTGAGAGGGGTCCTCTAAGCAAAGAGAGAACCTAAAAGCAGCAAAGAGCAGAAACGAACACAGACAACAGACAGTTAACAGTCACCTTACAGGTAATACAATGGCACTAAATTCATACCTTTCAATAGTTACCCTGAATGTAAATGGGCTCAATGCCCCAATCAAAAGACACAGGCTCTCCGATTGGATTAAAAAACAAGACCCATCAATATGCTGTCTGCAAGAGACTCATTTTAGACCCAAAGACACCCCCAGATTGAAAGTGAGGGGGTGGAAAACCATTTACCATGCTAATGGACACCAAAAGAAAGCTGGGGTGGCGATCCTTATATCAGACAAACTAGATTTTAAAACAAAGACTGTAATAAGAGATGAGGAAGGACACTATATCCTACTTAAAGGGTCTATCCAACAAGAAGATCTAACAATTGTAAATATCTATGCCCCGAACATGGGAGCAGCCAAATATATAAGGCAATTAATAACAAAAGCAAAGAAACACATTGACAACAATACAATAATAGTGGGGGACTTTAACACCCCTCTGACTGAAATGGACAGATCATCTAAGCAAAAGATCAACAAGGAAATAAAGACTTTAAATGACACACTGGACCAGATGGACTTCACAGACATATTCAGAACATTCCATCCCAAAGCAACGGAATACACATTCTTCTCTAGTGCCCATGGAACATTCTCCAGAATTGATCACATCCTAGGTCACAAATCAGGTCTCAACCGCTACCAAAAGATTGGGATCATTCCCTGCATATTTTCAGACCACAATGCTTTGAAACTAGAACTCAACCACAGGAGGAAAGTCGGAAAGAACCCAAATACATGGAGGCTAAAGGGCATCCTACTAAAGAATGAATGGGTCAACCAAGAAATTAAAGAAGAATTAAAAAAATTCGTGGAAACCAATGAAAATGAAAACACAACTGTTCAAAATCTTTGGGATACAGCAAAGGCAGTCCTGAGAGGAAAGTAGATAGCAATACAAGCCTTTCTCAAGAAACAAGAAAGGTCTCAAATACACAGCCTAACCCTACACCTAAAGGAGCTGGAGAAAGAACAGCAAATAAAGCCTAAACCCAGCAGGAGAAGAGAAATCATAAAGATCAGAGCAGAAACCAATGAACTAGAAACCAAGAGAACAGAGGAACAGATCAACGAAACTAGGAGCTGGTTCTTTGAAAGAATTCACAAGATTGATAAACCCCTAGCCAGACTGATCAAAAAGAAAAGAGAAATGACCCAAATCAACAAAATCATGAATGAACGAGGAGAGATCACAACCAACACCAAAGAAATACAAACAATTATAAGAACATATTATGAGCAACTCTATGCCAGCAAATTAGATAACCTGGAAGAAATGGGTGCATTCCTAGAGATGTATCAACGACCAAAATTGAACCAGGAAGAAATAGAAAACCTGAACAGACCTAGAACCACTAAGGAAATTGAAACAGTCATGAAAAATCTCCCAAGAAACAAAAGCCCAGGGCCAGATGGCTTCCCAGGGGAATTCTATCAGACATTTCAAGAAGAATTAATACCTATTCTCCTGAAACTGTTCCAGAAAATAGAAATGGAAGGGAAACTTCCAAACTCATTTTATGAGGCCAGCATTACCTTGATCCCAAAACCAGACAAAGACCCCATCAAAAAAGAGAATTACAGACCAATATCCTTGATGAGCATGGATGCAAAAATTCTCACCAAAATACTAGCCAATAGGATCCAACAGTACATTAAAAGGATTATTCACCACGACCAAGTGGGATTTATCCCTGGGCTGCAAGGCTGGTTCAACATCCGCAAATCAATCAACGTGCTACAATACGTTAACAAAAGAAAGAACAAGAATCATATGATCCTCTCAATAGATGCAGAAAAAGCATTTGACAAAGTACAGCATCCTTTCTTGATCAAAACTCTTCAGAGTAGAGGGATAGAGGGTACAAACCTCAATATCATAAAAGCCATCTATGAAAAACCTACAGCGAATATCATTCTCAATGGGGAAAGGCTGAGAGCTTTTCCCCTAAGGTCAGGAACGCGGCAGGGATGTCCACTCTCACCACTGCTATTCAACATAGTATTAGAAGTCCTAGCCACAGCAATTAGACAACAAAAAGAAATCAGAGGCATCCAAATCGGCAAAGAGGAAGTCAAACTCTCCCTCTTTGCAGATGATATGATACTGTATGTGGAAAACCCAAAAGACTCCACCCCAAAACTGCTAGAACTCATACAGGAATTCAGTCAAGTAGCAGGCTATAAAATCAATGCACAGAAATCAGTGGCATTCCTATACACCAACAACAAGACAGAAGAGAGACAAATCAAGGAGTCGATCCCATTTACAACTGCACCCAAAACCATTAGATACCTAGGAATAAATCTAACCAGAGAGGCAAAGGATCTGTAGTCAGAAAACTATAAAATACTCATGAAAGAAATTGAAGAAGACACAAAGAAATGGAAAAACGTTCCATGCTCATGGATTGGGAGAATCAACATTGTGAAGATGTCAATGCTACCTAGAGCAATCTACACATTCAATGCAATCCCCATCAAAATACCATCCACTTTTTTCAAAGAAATGGAACCAATAATCCTAAAATTTGTATGGAACCAGAAGAGACCCAGAATAGCCAGAGGAATACTGAAAAAGAGAAGCAAAGCTGGCGGCATCACAATTCCGGACTTCCAGCACTATGACAAAGCTGTCATCATCAAGACAGTATGGTACTGGCACAAAAACAGACACATCGATCAATGGAACAGAATCGAGAGCCCAGAAATGGACCCTCAACTCTATGGTCAACTTATCTTTGACAAAGCAGGAAAGAATGTCCAATGGAAAAGAGACAGTCTCTTCAACAAATGGTGTTGGGAAAATTGGACAGCCACATGCAGAAGAATGAAACTGGACCATTTCCTTACACCACACACAAAAATAGACTCCAAATGGTTGAAAGACCTAAACGTGAGACAGGAGTCCATCCAAATCCTAAAGGAGAACACAGGTAGCAACCTTTTCGACCTTAGCCGCAGCAACTTCTTCCTAGAAACATCGCCAAAGGCACGGGAAGCCAGGGCAAAAATGAACTATTGGGATTTCATCAAGATAAAAAGCTTTTGCACAGCAAAAGAAACAGTCCACAAAACCAAAAGACAACCGACAGAATGGGAGAAAATATTTGCAAATGACATATCCGATAAAGGGCTAGTATGCAAAATCTATAAAGAACTTATCAAACTCAACACCCAAAGAACAAATAATCCAATCAAGAAATGGGCAGAAGACATGAACAGACATTTCTCCAAAGAGGACATCCAAATGGCCAACAGGCACATGAAAAAGTGCTCAACATCGCTCGGCATCAGGGAAATCCAAATCAAAACCTCAATGAGATACCACCTCACACCCGTCAGAATGGCTAAAATTAACAAGTCAGGGAACGACAGATGTTGGCGGGGATGTGGGGAAAGGGGAACCCTCCTACACTGTTGGTGGGAATGCAAGCTGGTGCAACCCCTCTGGAAAACAGTATGGACGTTCCTCAAACAGTTGAAATTAGAGCTACCGTTCGATCCAGCAATTGCACTACTGGGTATTTACCACAAAGATACAAATGTAGGGACCCGAAGGGGTACGTGTACCCCAATGTTTATAGCAGCAATGTCCACCACAGCCAAACTGTGGAAAGAGCCAAGATGCCCATCGACAGATGAATGGATAAAGAAGAGGTGGTATATATACACAATGGAATATTATGCAGCCATCAAAAGGAATGAGATCTTGCCATTTGCAACGACGTGGATGGAACTGGAGGGTGTTATGCTGAGTGAAATAAGTCAATCAGAGAAAGACATGTATCCCATGACCTCACTGATATGAGGAATTCTTAATCTCAGGAAAGAAACTGTTACTGGAGTGGTTGGGGGTGGGAGGGATGGGGTGGCTGGGTGATAGACATTGGGGAGGGTAGGTGCTACGGTGAGCGCTGTGAATTGGGCAAGACTGTTGAATCACAGTTCTGTACTTCTGAAACAAATAACGCAACATATTTTAAGAAAAAAGAAAAAGAAGAAGATAACAGGAGAGGAAGAAAAGGGGAGTATGTCAGAGGGGGAGACGAACCATGAGAGACGTTGGACTCTGAAAAACAAACTGAGGGTTCTAGAGGGGAGGGGGGTAGGGGGATGGGTTAGCCTGGTGATGGGTATTGAGGAGGGCACGTTCTGCATGGAGCACTGGGTGTTATGAACAAACAATGAATCATGGAACACTGCACCCAAAACTAATGATGTAATATCTGGTGATTAACATAACAATAACAAATTAAAAAAAAAAAGGCTTCGCGCTTCGCGAACCAAGGTGTTAGCACGAAGTCATGTTTGACGTGGCCTCGTTTCTCTGAGTTCAGTGGAAGGCTCTGCTGAGGCTAGCTCACGTACATTTGAAGGCCCTTCCAACTTCATGACCCAAGACTTTGATGGAGAGAAACCCTCCACACAACGTGTTCCTCACTGTGGTGTATCTCGCTTTCCGTCCCTTTTCTCTCGCCCTAAGCTTTACCACGGTGCTTCCATCCGTAGGGAAAGAGCTGGTCGTCGACGGACGGCAACCCTCTAGATTTGTCCTTAGAGTTAAACACCCGTAGGCAATCTTCCCTATGCCTCCTCACATCATACATTTCCATACTCATCCTTCTTCATGGAACGACAGGAGGCACATTCGAAACGGACAGCTCACTCTAGGGCACGTCCCTCGTGCCTTCACGCCCACGGCGGAAAACACTTTTATCTTCCTGAAACAATATGATAAGCTGAGGGAAGACTTCTTCACAAGGGGTTTGTCAAGCACCGTCACAGGGCACATTCTTTATGCCTTCACACGTTCGTGCCACAATGCCACTCATACGTAGGCGTACGGCTTTCCAGGGTTTCCTTCTCAGACTTAAAGGCATGACCTTTTCCCTCTGCTCTCTCTCGTACTCATGAAAACATTTCGCACGGAACAAGATTTGAACCGGGAGAGACAATCTCCACTCCTTATTTCCGTGGCGCAGGCATGGGGCACATGCCTTGCGCTGTCACACTTACCTTGGAATAGACTACCATTTTCAGGGAAGATGTTGGTAGAAACACGGTTTCTCTGCAGTGGTGTTTCTTCAGACCGACCTTCACGCCGCCTCTTTAGGGTTCCGCAAGTACATGTTGTGACTAGGTTTTCCCCGTGAAGCCAGATGGAAGCTCGAAGTCGCGCTTGGACACAGACTTGTTTCGCACAGTGTAGTCTGTGGCTTTCCTTTGGCGAACTCACGTACGTTTGAAAACCCTTCTAGCGTCGTGAGCCGTGGTGTTCATTGAGAGAAGCCCTCCATACAAAGTGATTCCACGAGTAAGGTATAGCAGGCTTTTCCTCTGCTTCCGTTCACACTCGGCGTCAAGCCGCTTCGATCCTTAGGAAAGGAGGCGGGGAGTCGAAGGACCGCTCCTCCACAGCATTGTTTCTTCGACTTAAGTGTACAGCTCGTTCCTTACGCTTCCTCCCATTTCCAGACACACACCTCTCTAGGGGACAACTTGTTAGTTGGTGGTCGCATTCGACCCACATTTTCCTTCACCATTCAGCGTATGGCATTGTCCTTACGCTTTCACACGAAGTCCTGAAAACGCTTCTCTCTTCCCGAAGCAAGATCTGGGTTGACAGAAGCTTGAGACACAACTCCTCTCTCAAAGAGTGGTAGACGGCCCAGCATTTGTGCCTTCACTTTGAACGTCGGAAAGTTCTTCCAACTTCTTCCCCGGAGGCGGTAGTGGAAAGACTAGTTCCCTACAGTTTGGTTTCGTGAGAGGTGAGTGTAAGACGCCTACCTAATATAGCAACGCACATGTCTCCAAAGGCTTCTTTCTTCAAGCACCACGATGTTAGCACGAAAGCCTGTTTGCCATGGCCTTGTTTCTCAGAATTCAGTGTCAGGCTACTACTACTACTGAGGCTAGCCCACGTACATTGCAAGACCCATCCACCTCCATGACACAGGACTTAATGGAGAGAAACCCTCCGCACAACGTGTTCCTCACTGTGCAGTATCGCGCGTTCCATCTCTTTTCGTTCACACGAGGTTTAACGAGCGGCTTCGCATCCCTACGAGAAGAGATGGTAGTCGAAGGACGGCAACCCTCGAGACTTGTTCTTGGAGTTAAACAAACGCATGCCATCTTCCTTATGCTCCCGGACGTCATCCATTTCCATACACATCCTTCTTCGTGTAACGACGGCAGGCACCTTCGAAGCGGAGAGCGAAGTCTCGTCTACGTCCCTTACGCCTTCACACCCACTACGGAAAACAATTTCCTCCTACGGAAACGATACGGCAGTTGAGGGAAGCCTTCTTCACAAGTGGTTTCTCGAGCCCCGTCACAGGGCACATTCTAGATGCCTTCACCATGTCATGCTAAAGCGCTTCCCCGACGTACGTGTATGGCTTTCCTGACGGATCTCCTTCTCACGCTTCAAACCATGACCTTTTCCATCTGCTCTCTCTCATACTCTTGGAAACGCTTCTCACGGAACAGGATTCCAATCGCGACAGACATTCTACACTAGTTACTTCCGTGGCACAGGCACGGGGCACATTCCTTGCGATTTCACTCTGCCATTGGAAAAGTCTACCAGTTTCAGGGAAGGTGTTAGTAGACGCACGGTTTCTCTGCAGTGGTGTTTCTGCAGTAGGATTCAACACATACATTTTGTGACTATGGATTCCTCGGGAACCCAGATGGAAGCTCGAAGTCGCGTTCGACACAGACGTGGTTCGCCGAGATTCGTGTATGCCTTTCCTTTGGCGAAGTCACATACTTTCGCAAACCCTTCTATCTTCGTGACACATGGTGTTCGTTGAGAAAAGCCCTCCATCAGAAGTTGTTCCACGAGTGAGGTATACCACCCTTCCTTGCCCTCCGTTTCCTTTCACACTTGGCTTCAAGCCGCTTCGTTCCTTAGCAAAGCAGAAGGGCAGTCGAAGGACCGCACCTCCACAGCGTTGTTTCTTAGACTTAAGTGTATAGCACGTCCCTTACGCTTCCTCCCACTTCCAGACACACACCTCTCTAGGGGACAACGAGTGTGTTGGTGGTCACGTTCGACCCACATTTCTCTTCACAATTCAGCGTGTGGCATTTTCCTTGTGTTTTCACACAAAGTGCCGACAGCGCTTCTATCTTCCCGAAACAAGATCTGAGTTGGGAGAAGCTTTCGACACAAGTTCTTTCCCAAGCAGGACTATATGGCACAGGAACGTGCGCCTTCACTTTTAACGTTGGGCATTTCCTCCGTCTTCTTCCCTGTAGATGGTAGTGGGAAGACTATTGCTCTACCGTTTTGTTTCTTGAGAGGTGAGTGCAAGACCCTCACACGTATGTCTCAAAAGGCTTCGCGCGGAAAGGCGGAGCAAGATGGCGGAGGAGTAGGAGACCTAGATTTCGTCTGGTCTCAGGAATTCAGCTGAATAGGGATCAAACCATTCTGAACACCTACGAACTCAACAGGAGATCGAACAGGAGAGTAGCAACAACTCTCTGAACAGAGAAGCGCCCACTTACTGGAAGGTAGGGCGTGCGGAGAAGTGAATCTGAGGCGATATTCGGGAGGATAGACGGCGGGGGAGGGGCCTCCGCCGGCCGCTTCTGGCAAGTGATAGAGCCGCGGAGCACAGAATCGGAACTTTTAGAAGTTGGCTCGGCGGAGGGACGTCGCTGCAGTGGCTAAGCGGGGGGTGGAATCCTCCCGGGACAGTGTGGTCTCAGGACCCTTGGGGTCACAGGGAGACCGGGGGTGCCTGAGTGCGCCAGAGCTCCCAGGTATCAGAGCAGGGAAGCCGGCTGCAGATACGGAGCAGAGTCGCGGGCTCTCAGCTCGGGTTTGCCATAAACTGTGATCTGTGGCCCAGTCGGGGCACGGCTTCCCCAGCAGGGACCCAACAAGCAGCAGATCCGGGGAGACTCCCCTTCCTTGCCGGGGAGGAGCGGTGCGGGAACGCACTGCAGGGATCTGCTGGGTTTGGAGACTCCGCGCGGGGTCGGGTGCCAGAGATAGCAACGCTCGATCACAGGCCGGGTGAGCACGGAGTGCGGCCGGAGACCGGGGACACGGAAGTGACTGCTTTTCTCTGGGGGCACACTGAGGAGCGGGGCCCCGAGTTCTCAGCTCCTCCGAGTGGAGATTGGGAGGCCACCATTTCTGCCCTGGTCCTCCAAAGCTGTACCGAGAGCTTGCAGGGAACAAAAGCTCCTGAGAGCAAACCGGAGCAGCTTCCTTAGCCCAGACCGACAAGGGCGGGGCCGTTCCGCCTCCGGCAAAGACATTTGGAAACCACAGCAAAAGGCCCCTCCCCCAGAAGATCAACACAAACAGCCAGCAAGCCAAGACCAAGTTGATCGATCAAGGAGAATAGGAGAACTCCTGCGCTAGGGGAATACTGCACATAGATTCATGGCTTTTTTTTTTTTTTTTTTTTACCATGATTCATTATTTCCTCAAAGTTAATTTTTCTTGACTGTTTTTTTTTATTTTTCTTTTTCCCTTTTTCAAACAACATCTTATAAATCCCTTTTAAAAAAAACATTTTTTATTTTTCATTTTTAGAGTCATATTTTATCCCTTCATAGTAGTTACCCTTATTTTTGGCATATATATAGAAGTTGTTCTCTCTTTAAAATTTTGAGGTACAGTTTCTTCTAACAGATCAAAGTATACCCTAAATCACTAGTGTATGGCTTTGTTCTAGTCTCCTGCCTGATCACATTGTCTCCCTTTTTCCTTTTTTTTTCTTAAATCTTCTTTCTTTTTTCAAACAACTTATCTTACCAAGTCCTTTTATAAAATCTTTTATAATTTTCATCTTTACAGTCATCTTCCATCCCTTCATTGTATCAACCCTTATTTTGTACATATATGTCTTTCTTCCTTTAAAATTTTAGGAGGCACTTTTATCTGACAGACCAAAATACGCCAAAAATCTAGTGTGTGGCACTGATCTATGCACTAGCCTGATCATATTTGATCATATTCTGCCTTTCTTGTATTGTTTTGTTTTTGTTTTTATCTTTTTTTTTCTTTTTCTCTTTCTTTTTTCTTTCTTTCCCTTTCTTTTCCCCTGGTTTCAGGTCTTTTCTGATTTGTATACAGTATATTTGCTGGGGACGTTGTAAACCTGTTAGCATTTTGTTCTCTCATTCATCTATTCTCCTCTGGACAAAATGACAAGACGAAAGAAATCACGTCAGCAAAAAGAACAAGAGGTAGTCCCGTCAGCCAGGGACCTACTCAATACGGACATTAGTACGCTGTCGGACCTAGAGTTCAGAATCATGACTTTAAAGATAGTAGCTGGGCTTGAAAAAAAGCGTGGTAGTTATTAGAGAAACGCTTTCTGGAGAAATAAAAGAATGAAATCTAACCAAATCGAAATCAAAAAGGCTATTGGTGAGGTGCAAACAAAAATGGGGGCACTAAATGCTAGGATAAATGAGGCAGAAGAGAGAATCAGCGATATAGAAGACCAAACGATGGAAAATAAAGAGGCTGAGAAAAAGAGAGAGAAACAACTACAGGATCACGAGGGCAGAATTCGAGAGATAAGTGATATGATAAGACGAAACAACATTAGAATAATTGGGATCCCAGAAGAAGAAGAGAGAGAGAGAGGGGCAGAAGGTATATTGGAGCAAATTATAGCAGAGAACTTCCCTAACGTGAGGAAGGAAACAGGCATTAAAATCCAGGAGGCACAGAGAACCCCTCTCAAAATCAATAATAATAGGTCAACACCCCGACATCTAGTAGTAAAACTTACGAGTCTCAGAGACAAAGAGAAAATCCTGAAAGCAGCTCGGGAGAAGAGATATGTAACCTACAATGGTAGAGACATTAGATTGGCAACAGAGCTATCCACAGAGACCTGGCAGGCCAGAAAGGACTGGCAAGATATCTTCAGAACACTAAACGAGAAAAATATGCAGCCAAGAATACTATATCCAGCTAGGCTATCATTGAAAATAGAAGGAGAGATAGAAAGCTTCCAGAACAAACAAAAACTAAAGGAATTTGCAAACCCGACACCAGCCCTCCAAGAAATATTGAGAGGGGTCCTCTAAGCAAAGAGAGAACCTAAAAGCAGCAAAGAGCAGAAACGAACACAGACAACAGACAGTTAACAGTCACCTTACAGGTAATACAATGGCACTAAATTCATACCTTTCAATAGTTACCCTGAATGTAAATGGGCTCAATGCCCCAATCAAAAGACACAGGCTCTCCGATTGGATTAAAAAACAAGACCCATCAATATGCTGTCTGCAAGAGACTCATTTTAGACCCAAAGACACCCCCAGATTGAAAGTGAGGGGGTGGAAAACCATTTACCATGCTAATGGACACCAAAAGAAAGCTGGGGTGGCGATCCTTATATCAGACAAACTAGATTTTAAAACAAAGACTGTAATAAGAGATGAGGAAGGACACTATATCCTACTTAAAGGGTCTATCCAACAAGAAGATCTAACAATTGTAAATATCTATGCCCCGAACATGGGAGCAGCCAAATATATAAGGCAATTAATAACAAAAGCAAAGAAACACATTGACAACAATACAATAATAGTGGGGGACTTTAACACCCCTCTGACTGAAATGGACAGATCATCTAAGCAAAAGATCAACAAGGAAATAAAGACTTTAAATGACACACTGGACCAGATGGACTTCACAGACATATTCAGAACATTCCATCCCAAAGCAACGGAATACACATTCTTCTCTAGTGCCCATGGAACATTCTCCAGAATTGATCACATCCTAGGTCACAAATCAGGTCTCAACCGCTACCAAAAGATTGGGATCATTCCCTGCATATTTTCAGACCACAATGCTTTGAAACTAGAACTCAACCACAGGAGGAAAGTCGGAAAGAACCCAAATACATGGAGGCTAAAGGGCATCCTACTAAAGAATGAATGGGTCAACCAAGAAATTAAAGAAGAATTAAAAAAATTCGTGGAAACCAATGAAAATGAAAACACAACTGTTCAAAATCTTTGGGATACAGCAAAGGCAGTCCTGAGAGGAAAGTAGATAGCAATACAAGCCTTTCTCAAGAAACAAGAAAGGTCTCAAATACACAGCCTAACCCTACACCTAAAGGAGCTGGAGAAAGAACAGCAAATAAAGCCTAAACCCAGCAGGAGAAGAGAAATCATAAAGATCAGAGCAGAAACCAATGAACTAGAAACCAAGAGAACAGAGGAACAGATCAACGAAACTAGGAGCTGGTTCTTTGAAAGAATTCACAAGATTGATAAACCCCTAGCCAGACTGATCAAAAAGAAAAGAGAAATGACCCAAATCAACAAAATCATGAATGAACGAGGAGAGATCACAACCAACACCAAAGAAATACAAACAATTATAAGAACATATTATGAGCAACTCTATGCCAGCAAATTAGATAACCTGGAAGAAATGGGTGCATTCCTAGAGATGTATCAACGACCAAAATTGAACCAGGAAGAAATAGAAAACCTGAACAGACCTAGAACCACTAAGGAAATTGAAACAGTCATGAAAAATCTCCCAAGAAACAAAAGCCCAGGGCCAGATGGCTTCCCAGGGGAATTCTATCAGACATTTCAAGAAGAATTAATACCTATTCTCCTGAAACTGTTCCAGAAAATAGAAATGGAAGGGAAACTTCCAAACTCATTTTATGAGGCCAGCATTACCTTGATCCCAAAACCAGACAAAGACCCCATCAAAAAAGAGAATTACAGACCAATATCCTTGATGAGCATGGATGCAAAAATTCTCACCAAAATACTAGCCAATAGGATCCAACAGTACATTAAAAGGATTATTCACCACGACCAAGTGGGATTTATCCCTGGGCTGCAAGGCTGGTTCAACATCCGCAAATCAATCAACGTGCTACAATACGTTAACAAAAGAAAGAACAAGAATCATATGATCCTCTCAATAGATGCAGAAAAAGCATTTGACAAAGTACAGCATCCTTTCTTGATCAAAACTCTTCAGAGTAGAGGGATAGAGGGTACAAACCTCAATATCATAAAAGCCATCTATGAAAAACCTACAGCGAATATCATTCTCAATGGGGAAAGGCTGAGAGCTTTTCCCCTAAGGTCAGGAACGCGGCAGGGATGTCCACTCTCACCACTGCTATTCAACATAGTATTAGAAGTCCTAGCCACAGCAATTAGACAACAAAAAGAAATCAGAGGCATCCAAATCGGCAAAGAGGAAGTCAAACTCTCCCTCTTTGCAGATGATATGATACTGTATGTGGAAAACCCAAAAGACTCCACCCCAAAACTGCTAGAACTCATACAGGAATTCAGTCAAGTAGCAGGCTATAAAATCAATGCACAGAAATCAGTGGCATTCCTATACACCAACAACAAGACAGAAGAGAGACAAATCAAGGAGTCGATCCCATTTACAACTGCACCCAAAACCATTAGATACCTAGGAATAAATCTAACCAGAGAGGCAAAGGATCTGTAGTCAGAAAACTATAAAATACTCATGAAAGAAATTGAAGAAGACACAAAGAAATGGAAAAACGTTCCATGCTCATGGATTGGGAGAATCAACATTGTGAAGATGTCAATGCTACCTAGAGCAATCTACACATTCAATGCAATCCCCATCAAAATACCATCCACTTTTTTCAAAGAAATGGAACCAATAATCCTAAAATTTGTATGGAACCAGAAGAGACCCAGAATAGCCAGAGGAATACTGAAAAAGAGAAGCAAAGCTGGCGGCATCACAATTCCGGACTTCCAGCACTATGACAAAGCTGTCATCATCAAGACAGTATGGTACTGGCACAAAAACAGACACATCGATCAATGGAACAGAATCGAGAGCCCAGAAATGGACCCTCAACTCTATGGTCAACTTATCTTTGACAAAGCAGGAAAGAATGTCCAATGGAAAAGAGACAGTCTCTTCAACAAATGGTGTTGGGAAAATTGGACAGCCACATGCAGAAGAATGAAACTGGACCATTTCCTTACACCACACACAAAAATAGACTCCAAATGGTTGAAAGACCTAAACGTGAGACAGGAGTCCATCCAAATCCTAAAGGAGAACACAGGTAGCAACCTTTTCGACCTTAGCCGCAGCAACTTCTTCCTAGAAACATCGCCAAAGGCACGGGAAGCCAGGGCAAAAATGAACTATTGGGATTTCATCAAGATAAAAAGCTTTTGCACAGCAAAAGAAACAGTCCACAAAACCAAAAGACAACCGACAGAATGGGAGAAAATATTTGCAAATGACATATCCGATAAAGGGCTAGTATGCAAAATCTATAAAGAACTTATCAAACTCAACACCCAAAGAACAAATAATCCAATCAAGAAATGGGCAGAAGACATGAACAGACATTTCTCCAAAGAGGACATCCAAATGGCCAACAGGCACATGAAAAAGTGCTCAACATCGCTCGGCATCAGGGAAATCCAAATCAAAACCTCAATGAGATACCACCTCACACCCGTCAGAATGGCTAAAATTAACAAGTCAGGGAACGACAGATGTTGGCGGGGATGTGGAGAAAGGGGAACGAACCCTCCTACACTGTTGGTGGGAATGCAAGCTGGTGCAACCCCTCTGGAAAACAGTATGGACGTTCCTCAAACAGTTGAAATTAGAGCTACCGTTCGATCCAGCAATTGCACTACTGGGTATTTACCACAAAGATACAAATGTAGGGACCCGAAGGGGTACGTGTACCCCAATGTTTATAGCAGCAATGTCCACCACAGCCAAACTGTGGAAAGAGCCAAGATGCCCATCGACAGATGAATGGATAAAGAAGAGGTGGTATATATACACAATGGAATATTATGCAGCCATCAAAAGGAATGAGATCTTGCCATTTGCAACGACGTGGATGGAACTGGAGGGTGTTATGCTGAGTGAAATAAGTCAATCAGAGAAAGACATGTATCCCATGACCTCACTGATATGAGGAATTCTTAATCTCAGGAAAGAAACTGTTACTGGAGTGGTTGGGGGTGGGAGGGATGGGGTGGCTGGGTGATAGACATTGGGGAGGGTAGGTGCTACGGTGAGCGCTGTGAATTGGGCAAGACTGTTGAATCACAGTTCTGTACTTCTGAAACAAATAACGCAACATATTTTAAGAAAAAAGAAAAAGAAGAAGATAACAGGAGAGGAAGAAAAGGGGAGTATGTCAGAGGGGGAGACGAACCATGAGAGACGTTGGACTCTGAAAAACAAACTGAGGGTTCTAGAGGGGAGGGGGGTAGGGGGATGGGTTAGCCTGGTGATGGGTATTGAGGAGGGCACGTTCTGCATGGAGCACTGGGTGTTATGAACAAACAATGAATCATGGAACACTGCACCCAAAACTAATGATGTAATATCTGGTGATTAACATAACAATAACAAATTAAAAAAAAAAAGGCTTCGCGCTTCGCGAACCAAGGTGTTAGCACGAAGTCATGTTTGACGTGGCCTCGTTTCTCTGAGTTCAGTGGAAGGCTCTGCTGAGGCTAGCTCACGTACATTTGAAGGCCCTTCCAACTTCATGACCCAAGACTTTGATGGAGAGAAACCCTCCACACAACGTGTTCCTCACTGTGGTGTATCTCGCTTTCCGTCCCTTTTCTCTCGCCCTAAGCTTTACCACGGTGCTTCCATCCGTAGGGAAAGAGCTGGTCGTCGACGGACGGCAACCCTCTAGATTTGTCCTTAGAGTTAAACACCCGTAGGCAATCTTCCCTATGCCTCCTCACATCATACATTTCCATACTCATCCTTCTTCATGGAACGACAGGAGGCACATTCGAAACGGACAGCTCACTCTAGGGCACGTCCCTCGTGCCTTCACGCCCACGGCGGAAAACACTTTTATCTTCCTGAAACAATATGATAAGCTGAGGGAAGACTTCTTCACAAGGGGTTTGTCAAGCACCGTCACAGGGCACATTCTTTATGCCTTCACACGTTCGTGCCACAATGCCACTCATACGTAGGCGTACGGCTTTCCAGGGTTTCCTTCTCAGACTTAAAGGCATGACCTTTTCCCTCTGCTCTCTCTCGTACTCATGAAAACATTTCGCACGGAACAAGATTTGAACCGGGAGAGACAATCTCCACTCCTTATTTCCGTGGCGCAGGCATGGGGCACATGCCTTGCGCTGTCACACTTACCTTGGAATAGACTACCATTTTCAGGGAAGATGTTGGTAGAAACACGGTTTCTCTGCAGTGGTGTTTCTTCAGACCGACCTTCACGCCGCCTCTTTAGGGTTCCGCAAGTACATGTTGTGACTAGGTTTTCCCCGTGAAGCCAGATGGAAGCTCGAAGTCGCGCTTGGACACAGACTTGTTTCGCACAGTGTAGTCTGTGGCTTTCCTTTGGCGAACTCACGTACGTTTGAAAACCCTTCTAGCGTCGTGAGCCGTGGTGTTCATTGAGAGAAGCCCTCCATACAAAGTGATTCCACGAGTAAGGTATAGCAGGCTTTTCCTCTGCTTCCGTTCACACTCGGCGTCAAGCCGCTTCGATCCTTAGGAAAGGAGGCGGGGAGTCGAAGGACCGCTCCTCCACAGCATTGTTTCTTCGACTTAAGTGTACAGCTCGTTCCTTACGCTTCCTCCCATTTCCAGACACACACCTCTCTAGGGGACAACTTGTTAGTTGGTGGTCGCATTCGACCCACATTTTCCTTCACCATTCAGCCTATGGCATTGTCCTTACGCTTTCACACGAAGTCCTGAAAACGCTTCTCTCTTCCCGAAGCAAGATCTGGGTTGACAGAAGCTTGAGACACAACTCCTCTCTCAAAGAGTGGTAGACGGCCCAGCATTTGTGCCTTCACTTTGAACGTCGGAAAGTTCTTCCAACTTCTTCCCCGGAGGCGGTAGTGGAAAGACTAGTTCCCTACAGTTTGGTTTCGTGAGAGGTGAGTGTAAGACGCCTACCTAATATAGCAACGCACATGTCTCCAAAGGCTTCTTTCTTCAAGCACCACGATGTTAGCACGAAAGCCTGTTTGCCATGGCCTTGTTTCTCAGAATTCAGTGTCAGGCTACTACTACTACTGAGGCTAGCCCACGTACATTGCAAGACCCATCCACCTCCATGACACAGGACTTAATGGAGAGAAACCCTCCGCACAACGTGTTCCTCACTGTGCAGTATCGCGCGTTCCATCTCTTTTCGTTCACACGAGGTTTAACGAGCGGCTTCGCATCCCTACGAGAAGAGATGGTAGTCGAAGGACGGCAACCCTCGAGACTTGTTCTTAGAGTTAAACAAACGCATGCCATCTTCCTTATGCTCCCGGACGTCATCCATTTCCATACACATCCTTCTTCGTGTAACGACGGCAGGCACCTTCGAAGCGGAGAGCGAAGTCTCGTCTACGTCCCTTACGCCTTCACACCCACTACGGAAAACAATTTCCTCCTACGGAAACGATACGGCAGTTGAGGGAAGCCTTCTTCACAAGTGGTTTCTCGAGCCCCGTCACAGGGCACATTCTAGATGCCTTCACCATGTCATGCTAAAGCGCTTCCCCGACGTACGTGTATGGCTTTCCTGACGGATCTCCTTCTCACGCTTCAAACCATGACCTTTTCCATCTGCTCTCTCTCATACTCTTGGAAACGCTTCTCACGGAACAGGATTCCAATCGCGACAGACATTCTACACTAGTTACTTCCGTGGCACAGGCACGGGGCACATTCCTTGCGATTTCACTCTGCCATTGGAAAAGTCTACCAGTTTCAGGGAAGGTGTTAGTAGACGCACGGTTTCTCTGCAGTGGTGTTTCTGCAGTAGGATTCAACACATACATTTTGTGACTATGGATTCCTCGGGAACCCAGATGGAAGCTCGAAGTCGCGTTCGACACAGACGTGGTTCGCCGAGATTCGTGTATGCCTTTCCTTTGGCGAAGTCACATACTTTCGCAAACCCTTCTATCTTCGTGACACATGGTGTTCGTTGAGAAAAGCCCTCCATCAGAAGTTGTTCCACGAGTGAGGTATACCACCCTTCCTTGCCCTCCGTTTCCTTTCACACTTGGCTTCAAGCCGCTTCGTTCCTTAGCAAAGCAGAAGGGCAGTCGAAGGACCGCACCTCCACAGCGTTGTTTCTTAGACTTAAGTGTATAGCACGTCCCTTACGCTTCCTCCCACTTCCAGACACACACCTCTCTAGGGGACAACGAGTGTGTTGGTGGTCACGTTCGACCCACATTTCTCTTCACAATTCAGCGTGTGGCATTTTCCTTGTGTTTTCACACAAAGTGCCGACAGCGCTTCTATCTTCCCGAAACAAGATCTGAGTTGGGAGAAGCTTTCGACACAAGTTCTTTCCCAAGCAGGACTATATGGCACAGGAACGTGCGCCTTCACTTTTAACGTTGGGCATTTCCTCCGTCTTCTTCCCTGTAGATGGTAGTGGGAAGACTATTGCTCTACCGTTTTGTTTCTTGAGAGGTGAGTGCAAGACCCTCACACGTATGTCTCAAAAGGCTTCGCGCGGAAAGGCGGAGCAAGATGGCGGAGGAGTAGGAGACCTAGATTTCGTCTGGTCTCAGGAATTCAGCTGAATAGGGATCAAACCATTCTGAACACCTACGAACTCAACAGGAGATCGAACAGGAGAGTAGCAACAACTCTCTGAACAGAGAAGCGCCCACTTACTGGAAGGTAGGGCGTGCGGAGAAGTGAATCTGAGGCGATATTCGGGAGGATAGACGGCGGGGGAGGGGCCTCCGCCGGCCGCTTCTGGCAAGTGATAGAGCCGCGGAGCACAGAATCGGAACTTTTAGAAGTTGGCTCGGCGGAGGGACGTCGCTGCAGTGGCTAAGCGGGGGGTGGAATCCTCCCGGGACAGTGTGGTCTCAGGACCCTTGGGGTCACAGGGAGACCGGGGGTGCCTGAGTGCGCCAGAGCTCCCAGGTATCAGAGCAGGGAAGCCGGCTGCAGATACGGAGCAGAGTCGCGGGCTCTCAGCTCGGGTTTGCCATAAACTGTGATCTGTGGCCCAGTCGGGGCACGGCTTCCCCAGCAGGGACCCAACAAGCAGCAGATCCGGGGAGACTCCCCTTCCTTGCCGGGGAGGAGCGGTGCGGGAACGCACTGCAGGGATCTGCTGGGTTTGGAGACTCCGCGCGGGGTCGGGTGCCAGAGATAGCAACGCTCGATCACAGGCCGGGTGAGCACGGAGTGCGGCCGGAGACCGGGGACACGGAAGTGACTGCTTTTCTCTGGGGGCACACTGAGGAGCGGGGCCCCGAGTTCTCAGCTCCTCCGAGTGGAGATTGGGAGGCCACCATTTCTGCCCTGGTCCTCCAAAGCTGTACCGAGAGCTTGCAGGGAACAAAAGCTCCTGAGAGCAAACCGGAGCAGCTTCCTTAGCCCAGACCGACAAGGGCGGGGCCGTTCCGCCTCCGGCAAAGACATTTGGAAACCACAGCAAAAGGCCCCTCCCCCAGAAGATCAACACAAACAGCCAGCAAGCCAAGACCAAGTTGATCGATCAAGGAGAATAGGAGAACTCCTGCGCTAGGGGAATACTGCACATAGATTCATGGCTTTTTTTTTTTTTTTTTTTTTACCATGATTCATTATTTCCTCAAAGTTAATTTTTCTTGACTGTTTTTTTTTATTTTTCTTTTTCCCTTTTTCAAACAACATCTTATAAATCCCTTTTAAAAAAAACATTTTTTATTTTTCATTTTTAGAGTCATATTTTATCCCTTCATAGTAGTTACCCTTATTTTTGGCATATATATAGAAGTTGTTCTCTCTTTAAAATTTTGAGGTACAGTTTCTTCTAACAGATCAAAGTATACCCTAAATCACTAGTGTATGGCTTTGTTCTAGTCTCCTGCCTGATCACATTGTCTCCCTTTTTCCTTTTTTTTTTCTTAAATCTTCTTTCTTTTTTCAAACAACTTATCTTACCAAGTCCTTTTATAAAATCTTTTATAATTTTCATCTTTACAGTCATCTTCCATCCCTTCATTGTATCAACCCTTATTTTGTACATATATGTCTTTCTTCCTTTAAAATTTTAGGAGGCACTTTTATCTGACAGACCAAAATACGCCAAAAATCTAGTGTGTGGCACTGATCTATGCACTAGCCTGATCATATTTGATCATATTCTGCCTTTCTTGTATTGTTTTGTTTTTGTTTTTATCTTTTTTTTTCTTTTTCTCTTTCTTTTTTCTTTCTTTCCCTTTCTTTTCCCCTGGTTTCAGGTCTTTTCTGATTTGTATACAGTATATTTGCTGGGGACGTTGTAAACCTGTTAGCATTTTGTTCTCTCATTCATCTATTCTCCTCTGGACAAAATGACAAGACGAAAGAAATCACGTCAGCAAAAAGAACAAGAGGTAGTCCCGTCAGCCAGGGACCTACTCAATACGGACATTAGTACGCTGTCGGACCTAGAGTTCAGAATCATGACTTTAAAGATAGTAGCTGGGCTTGAAAAAAAGCGTGGTAGTTATTAGAGAAACGCTTTCTGGAGAAATAAAAGAATGAAATCTAACCAAATCGAAATCAAAAAGGCTATTGGTGAGGTGCAAACAAAAATGGGGGCACTAAATGCTAGGATAAATGAGGCAGAAGAGAGAATCAGCGATATAGAAGACCAAACGATGGAAAATAAAGAGGCTGAGAAAAAGAGAGAGAAACAACTACAGGATCACGAGGGCAGAATTCGAGAGATAAGTGATATGATAAGACGAAACAACATTAGAATAATTGGGATCCCAGAAGAAGAAGAGAGAGAGAGAGGGGCAGAAGGTATATTGGAGCAAATTATAGCAGAGAACTTCCCTAATGTGAGGAAGGAAACAGGCATTAAAATCCAGGAGGCACAGAGAACCCCTCTCAAAATCAATAATAATAGGTCAACACCCCGACATCTAGTAGTAAAACTTACGAGTCTCAGAGACAAAGAGAAAATCCTGAAAGCAGCTCGGGAGAAGAGATATGTAACCTACAATGGTAGAGACATTAGATTGGCAACAGAGCTATCCACAGAGACCTGGCAGGCCAGAAAGGACTGGCAAGATATCTTCAGAACACTAAACGAGAAAAATATGCAGCCAAGAATACTATATCCAGCTAGGCTATCATTGAAAATAGAAGGAGAGATAGAAAGCTTCCAGAACAAACAAAAACTAAAGGAATTTGCAAACACGACACCAGCCCTCCAAGAAATATTGAGAGGGGTCCTCTAAGCAAAGAGAGAACCTAAAAGCAGCAAAGAGCAGAAACGAACACAGACAACAGACAGTTAACAGTCACCTTACAGGTAATACAATGGCACTAAATTCATACCTTTCAATAGTTACCCTGAATGTAAATGGGCTCAATGCCCCAATCAAAAGACACAGGCTCTCCGATTGGATTAAAAAACAAGACCCATCAATATGCTGTCTGCAAGAGACTCATTTTAGACCCAAAGACACCCCCAGATTGAAAGTGAGGGGGTGGAAAACCATTTACCATGCTAATGGACACCAAAAGAAAGCTGGGGTGGCGATCCTTATATCAGACAAACTAGATTTTAAAACAAAGACTGTAATAAGAGATGAGGAAGGACACTATATCCTACTTAAAGGGTCTATCCAACAAGAAGATCTAACAATTGTAAATATCTATGCCCCGAACATGGGAGCAGCCAAATATATAAGGCAATTAATAACAAAAGCAAAGAAACACATTGACAACAATACAATAATAGTGGGGGACT
This sequence comes from Eumetopias jubatus, assembly GCF_037043125.1. NCBI lineage: Eukaryota > Metazoa > Chordata > Mammalia > Carnivora > Otariidae > Eumetopias > Eumetopias jubatus. Next base: position 55,663 of record NW_028275040.1, on the reverse strand, counting down.
TTAACACCCCTCTGACTGAAATGGACAGATCATCTAAGCAAAAGATCAACAAGGAAATAAAGACTTTAAATGACACACTGGACCAGATGGACTTCACAGACATATTCAGAACATTCCATCCCAAAGCAACGGAATACACATTCTTCTCTAGTGCCCATGGAACATTCTCCAGAATTGATCACATCCTAGGTCACAAATCAGGTCTCAACCGCTACCAAAAGATTGGGATCATTCCCTGCATATTTTCAGACCACAATGCTTTGAAACTAGAACTCAACCACAGGAGGAAAGTCGGAAAGAACCCAAATACATGGAGGCTAAAGGGCATCCTACTAAAGAATGAATGGGTCAACCAAGAAATTAAAGAAGAATTAAAAAAATTCGTGGAAACCAATGAAAATGAAAACACAACTGTTCAAAATCTTTGGGATACAGCAAAGGCAGTCCTGAGAGGAAAGTAGATAGCAATACAAGCCTTTCTCAAGAAACAAGAAAGGTCTCAAATACACAGCCTAACCCTACACCTAAAGGAGCTGGAGAAAGAACAGCAAATAAAGCCTAAACCCAGCAGGAGAAGAGAAATCATAAAGATCAGAGCAGAAACCAATGAACTAGAAACCAAGAGAACAGAGGAACAGATCAACGAAACTAGGAGCTGGTTCTTTGAAAGAATTCACAAGATTGATAAACCCCTAGCCAGACTGATCAAAAAGAAAAGAGAAATGACCCAAATCAACAAAATCATGAATGAACGAGGAGAGATCACAACCAACACCAAAGAAATACAAACAATTATAAGAACATATTATGAGCAACTCTATGCCAGCAAATTAGATAACCTGGAAGAAATGGGTGCATTCCTAGAGATGTATCAACGACCAAAATTGAACCAGGAAGAAATAGAAAACCTGAACAGACCTAGAACCACTAAGGAAATTGAAACAGTCATGAAAAATCTCCCAAGAAACAAAAGCCCAGGGCCAGATGGCTTCCCAGGGGAATTCTATCAGACATTTCAAGAAGAATTAATACCTATTCTCCTGAAACTGTTCCAGAAAATAGAAATGGAAGGGAAACTTCCAAACTCATTTTATGAGGCCAGCATTACCTTGATCCCAAAACCAGACAAAGACCCCATCAAAAAAGAGAATTACAGACCAATATCCTTGATGAGCATGGATGCAAAAATTCTCACCAAAATACTAGCCAATAGGATCCAACAGTACATTAAAAGGATTATTCACCACGACCAAGTGGGATTTATCCCTGGGCTGCAAGGCTGGTTCAACATCCGCAAATCAATCAACGTGCTACAATACGTTAACAAAAGAAAGAACAAGAATCATATGATCCTCTCAATAGATGCAGAAAAAGCATTTGACAAAGTACAGCATCCTTTCTTGATCAAAACTCTTCAGAGTAGAGGGATAGAGGGTACAAACCTCAATATCATAAAAGCCATCTATGAAAAACCTACAGCGAATATCATTCTCAATGGGGAAAGGCTGAGAGCTTTTCCCCTAAGGTCAGGAACGCGGCAGGGATGTCCACTCTCACCACTGCTATTCAACATAGTATTAGAAGTCCTAGCCACAGCAATTAGACAACAAAAAGAAATCAGAGGCATCCAAATCGGCAAAGAGGAAGTCAAACTCTCCCTCTTTGCAGATGATATGATACTGTATGTGGAAAACCCAAAAGACTCCACCCCAAAACTGCTAGAACTCATACAGGAATTCAGTCAAGTAGCAGGCTATAAAATCAATGCACAGAAATCAGTGGCATTCCTATACACCAACAACAAGACAGAAGAGAGACAAATCAAGGAGTCGATCCCATTTACAACTGCACCCAAAACCATTAGATACCTAGGAATAAATCTAACCAGAGAGGCAAAGGATCTGTACTCAGAAAACTATAAAATACTCATGAAAGAAATTGAAGAAGACACAAAGAAATGGAAAAACGTTCCATGCTCATGGATTGGGAGAATCAACATTGTGAAGATGTCAATGCTACCTAGAGCAATCTACACATTCAATGCAATCCCCATCAAAATACCATCCACTTTTTTCAAAGAAATGGAACCAATAATCCTAAAATTTGTATGGAACCAGAAGAGACCCAGAATAGCCAGAGGAATACTGAAAAAGAGAAGCAAAGCTGGCGGCATCACAATTCCGGACTTCCAGCACTATGACAAAGCTGTCATCATCAAGACAGTATGGTACTGGCACAAAAACAGACACATCGATCAATGGAACAGAATCGAGAGCCCAGAAATGGACCCTCAACTCTATGGTCAACTTATCTTTGACAAAGCAGGAAAGAATGTCCAATGGAAAAGAGACAGTCTCTTCAACAAATGGTGTTGGGAAAATTGGACAGCCACATGCAGAAGAATGAAACTGGACCATTTCCTTACACCACACACAAAAATAGACTCCAAATGGTTGAAAGACCTAAACGTGAGACAGGAGTCCATCCAAATCCTAAAGGAGAACACAGGTAGCAACCTTTTCGACCTTAGCCGCAGCAACTTCTTCCTAGAAACATCGCCAAAGGCACGGGAAGCCAGGGCAAAAATGAACTATTGGGATTTCATCAAGATAAAAAGCTTTTGCACAGCAAAAGAAACAGTCCACAAAACCAAAAGACAACCGACAGAATGGGAGAAAATATTTGCAAATGACATATCCGATAAAGGGCTAGTATGCAAAATCTATAAAGAACTTATCAAACTCAACACCCAAAGAACAAATAATCCAATCAAGAAATGGGCAGAAGACATGAACAGACATTTCTCCAAAGAGGACATCCAAATGGCCAACAGGCACATGAAAAAGTGCTCAACATCGCTCGGCATCAGGGAAATCCAAATCAAAACCTCAATGAGATACCACCTCACACCCGTCAGAATGGCTAAAATTAACAAGTCAGGGAACGACAGATGTTGGCGGGGATGTGGGGAAAGGGGAACCCTCCTACACTGTTGGTGGGAATGCAAGCTGGTGCAACCCCTCTGGAAAACAGTATGGACGTTCCTCAAACAGTTGAAATTAGAGCTACCGTTCGATCCAGCAATTGCACTACTGGGTATTTACCACAAAGATACAAATGTAGGGACCCGAAGGGGTACGTGTACCCCAATGTTTATAGCAGCAATGTCCACCACAGCCAAACTGTGGAAAGAGCCAAGATGCCCATCGACAGATGAATGGATAAAGAAGAGGTGGTATATATACACAATGGAATATTATGCAGCCATCAAAAGGAATGAGATCTTGCCATTTGCAACGACGTGGATGGAACTGGAGGGTGTTATGCTGAGTGAAATAAGTCAATCAGAGAAAGACATGTATCCCATGACCTCACTGATATGAGGAATTCTTAATCTCAGGAAAGAAACTGTTACTGGAGTGGTTGGGGGTGGGAGGGATGGGGTGGCTGGGTGATAGACATTGGGGAGGGTAGGTGCTACGGTGAGCGCTGTGAATTGGGCAAGACTGTTGAATCACAGTTCTGTACTTCTGAAACAAATAACGCAACATATTTTAAGAAAAAAGAAAAAGAAGAAGATAACAGGAGAGGAAGAAAAGGGGAGTATGTCAGAGGGGGAGACGAACCATGAGAGACGTTGGACTCTGAAAAACAAACTGAGGGTTCTAGAGGGGAGGGGGGTAGGGGGATGGGTTAGCCTGGTGATGGGTATTGAGGAGGGCACGTTCTGCATGGAGCACTGGGTGTTATGAACAAACAATGAATCATGGAACACTGCACCCAAAACTAATGATGTAATATCTGGTGATTAACATAACAATAACAAATTAAAAAAAAAAAGGCTTCGCGCTTCGCGAACCAAGGTGTTAGCACGAAGTCATGTTTGACGTGGCCTCGTTTCTCTGAGTTCATTGGAAGGCTCTGCTGAGGCTAGCTCACGTACATTTGAAGGCCCTTCCAACTTCATGACCCAAGACTTTGATGGAGAGAAACCCTCCACACAACGTGTTCCTCACTGTGGTGTATCTCGCTTTCCGTCCCTTTTCTCTCGCCCTAAGCTTTACCACGGTGCTTCCATCCGTAGGGAAAGAGCTGGTCGTCGACGGACGGCAACCCTCTAGATTTGTCCTTAGAGTTAAACACCCGTAGGCAATCTTCCCTATGCCTCCTCACATCATACATTTCCATACTCATCCTTCTTCATGGAACGACAGGAGGCACATTCGAAACGGACAGCTCACTCTAGGGCACGTCCCTCGTGCCTTCACGCCCACGGCGGAAAACACTTTTATCTTCCTGAAACAATATGATAAGCTGAGGGAAGACTTCTTCACAAGGGGTTTGTCAAGCACCGTCACAGGGCACATTCTTTATGCCTTCACACGTTCGTGCCACAATGCCACTCATACGTAGGCGTACGGCTTTCCAGGGTTTCCTTCTCAGACTTAAAGGCATGACCTTTTCCCTCTGCTCTCTCTCGTACTCATGAAAACATTTCGCACGGAACAAGATTTGAACCGGGAGAGACAATCTCCACTCCTTATTTCCGTGGCGCAGGCATGGGGCACATGCCTTGCGCTGTCACACTTACCTTGGAATAGACTACCATTTTCAGGGAAGATGTTGGTAGAAACACGGTTTCTCTGCAGTGGTGTTTCTTCAGACCGACCTTCACGCCGCCTCTTTAGGGTTCCGCAAGTACATGTTGTGACTAGGTTTTCCCCGTGAAGCCAGATGGAAGCTCGAAGTCGCGCTTGGACACAGACTTGTTTCGCACAGTGTAGTCTGTGGCTTTCCTTTGGCGAACTCACGTACGTTTGAAAACCCTTCTAGCGTCGTGAGCCGTGGTGTTCATTGAGAGAAGCCCTCCATACAAAGTGATTCCACGAGTAAGGTATAGCAGGCTTTTCCTCTGCTTCCGTTCACACTCGGCGTCAAGCCGCTTCGATCCTTAGGAAAGGAGGCGGGGAGTCGAAGGACCGCTCCTCCACAGCATTGTTTCTTCGACTTAAGTGTACAGCTCGTTCCTTACGCTTCCTCCCATTTCCAGACACACACCTCTCTAGGGGACAACTTGTTAGTTGGTGGTCGCATTCGACCCACATTTTCCTTCACCATTCAGCCTATGGCATTGTCCTTACGCTTTCACACGAAGTCCTGAAAACGCTTCTCTCTTCCCGAAGCAAGATCTGGGTTGACAGAAGCTTGAGACACAACTCCTCTCTCAAAGAGTGGTAGACGGCCCAGCATTTGTGCCTTCACATTGAACGTCGGAAAGTTCTTCCAACTTCTTCCCCGGAGGCGGTAGTGGAAAGACTAGTTCCCTACAGTTTGGTTTCGTGAGAGGTGAGTGTAAGACGCCTACCTAATATAGCAACGCACATGTCTCCAAAGGCTTCTTTCTTCAAGCACCACGATGTTAGCACGAAAGCCTGTTTGCCATGGCCTTGTTTCTCAGAATTCAGTGTCAGGCTACTACTACTACTGAGGCTAGCCCACGTACATTGCAAGACCCATCCACCTCCATGACACAGGACTTAATGGAGAGAAACCCTCCGCACAACGTGTTCCTCACTGTGCAGTATCGCGCGTTCCATCTCTTTTCGTTCACACGAGGTTTAACGAGCGGCTTCGCATCCCTACGAGAAGAGATGGTAGTCGAAGGACGGCAACCCTCGAGACTTGTTCTTAGAGTTAAACAAACGCATGCCATCTTCCTTATGCTCCCGGACGTCATCCAATTCCATACACATCCTTCTTCGTGTAACGACGGCAGGCACCTTCGAAGCGGAGAGCGAAGTCTCGTCTACGTCCCTTACGCCTTCACACCCACTACGGAAAACAATTTCCTCCTACGGAAACGATACGGCAGTTGAGGGAAGCCTTCTTCACAAGTGGTTTCTCGAGCCCCGTCACAGGGCACATTCTAGATGCCTTCACCATGTCATGCTAAAGCGCTTCCCCGACGTACGTGTATGGCTTTCCTGACGGATCTCCTTCTCACGCTTCAAACCATGACCTTTTCCATCTGCTCTCTCTCATACTCTTGGAAACGCTTCTCACGGAACAGGATTCCAATCGCGACAGACATTCTACACTAGTTACTTCCGTGGCACAGGCACGGGGCACATTCCTTGCGATTTCACTCTGCCATTGGAAAAGTCTACCAGTTTCAGGGAAGGTGTTAGTAGACGCACGGTTTCTCTGCAGTGGTGTTTCTGCAGTAGGATTCAACACATACATTTTGTGACTATGGATTCCTCGGGAACCCAGATGGAAGCTCGAAGTCACGTTCGACACAGACGTGGTTCGCCGAGATTCGTGTATGCCTTTCCTTTGGCGAAGTCACATACTTTCGCAAACCCTTCTATCTTCGTGACACATGGTGTTCGTTGAGAAAAGCCCTCCATCAGAAGTTGTTCCACGAGTGAGGTATACCACCCTTCCTTGCCCTCCGTTTCCTTTCACACTTGGCTTCAAGCCGCTTCGTTCCTTAGCAAAGCAGAAGGGCAGTCGAAGGACCGCACCTCCACAGCGTTGTTTCTTAGACTTAAGTGTATAGCACGTCCCTTACGCTTCCTCCCACTTCCAGACACACACCTCTCTAGGGGACAACGAGTGTGTTGGTGGTCACGTTCGACCCACATTTCTCTTCACAATTCAGCGTGTGGCATTTTCCTTGTGTTTTCACACAAAGTGCCGACAGCGCTTCTATCTTCCCGAAACAAGATCTGAGTTGGGAGAAGCTTTCGACACAAGTTCTTTCCCAAGCAGGACTATATGGCACAGGAACGTGCGCCTTCACTTTTAACGTTGGGCATTTCCTCCGTCTTCTTCCCTGTAGATGGTAGTGGGAAGACTATTGCTCTACCGTTTTGTTTCTTGAGAGGTGAGTGCAAGACCCTCACACGTATGTCTCAAAAGGCTTCGCGCGGAAAGGCGGAGCAAGATGGCGGAGGAGTAGGAGACCTAGATTTCGTCTGGTCTCAGGAATTCAGCTGAATAGGGATCAAACCATTCTGAACACCTACGAACTCAACAGGAGATCGAACAGGAGAGTAGCAACAACTCTCTGAACAGAGAAGCGCCCACTTACTGGAAGGTAGGGCGTGCGGAGAAGTGAATCTGAGGCGATATTCGGGAGGATAGACGGCGGGGGAGGGGCCTCCGCCGGCCGCTTCTGGCAAGTGATAGAGCCGCGGAGCACAGAATCGGAACTTTTAGAAGTTGGCTCGGCGGAGGGACGTCGCTGCAGTGGCTAAGCGGGGGGTGGAATCCTCCCGGGACAGTGTGGTCTCAGGACCCTTGGGGTCACAGGGAGACCGGGGGTGCCTGAGTGCGCCAGAGCTCCCAGGTATCAGAGCAGGGAAGCCGGCTGCAGATACGGAGCAGAGTCGCGGGCTCTCAGCTCGGGTTTGCCATAAACTGTGATCTGTGGCCCAGTCGGGGCACGGCTTCCCCAGCAGGGACCCAACAAGCAGCAGATCTGGGGAGACTCCCCTTCCTTGCCGGGGAGGAGCGGTGCGGGAACGCACTGCAGGGATCTGCTGGGTTTGGAGACTCCGCGCGGGGTCGGGTGCCAGAGATAGCAACGCTCGATCACAGGCCGGGTGAGCACGGAGTGCGGCCGGAGACCGGGGACACGGAAGTGACTGCTTTTCTCTGGGGGCACACTGAGGAGCGGGGCCCCGAGTTCTCAGCTCCTCCGAGTGGAGATTGGGAGGCCACCATTTCTGCCCTGGTCCTCCAAAGCTGTACCGAGAGCTTGCAGGGAACAAAAGCTCCTGAGAGCAAACCGGAGCAGCTTCCTTAGCCCAGACCGACAAGGGCGGGGCCGTTCCGCCTCCGGCAAAGACATTTGGAAACCACAGCAAAAGGCCCCTCCCCCAGAAGATCAACACAAACAGCCAGCAAGCCAAGACCAAGTTGATCGATCAAGGAGAATAGGAGAACTCCTGCGCTAGGGGAATACTGCACATAGATTCATGGCTTTTTTTTTTTTTTTTTTTTACCATGATTCATTATTTCCTCAAAGTTAATTTTTCTTGACTGTTTTTTTTTATTTTTCTTTTTCCCTTTTTCAAACAACATCTTATAAATCCCTTTTAAAAAAAACATTTTTTATTTTTCATTTTTAGAGTCATATTTTATCCCTTCATAGTAGTTACCCTTATTTTTGGCATATATATAGAAGTTGTTCTCTCTTTAAAATTTTGAGGTACAGTTTCTTCTAACAGATCAAAGTATACCCTAAATCACTAGTGTATGGCTTTGTTCTAGTCTCCTGCCTGATCACATTGTCTCCCTTTTTCCTTTTTTTTTCTTAAATCTTCTTTCTTTTTTCAAACAACTTATCTTACCAAGTCCTTTTATAAAATCTTTTATAATTTTCATCTTTACAGTCATCTTCCATCCCTTCATTGTATCAACCCTTATTTTGTACATATATGTCTTTCTTCCTTTAAAATTTTAGGAGGCACTTTTATCTGACAGACCAAAATACGCCAAAAATCTAGTGTGTGGCACTGATCTATGCACTAGCCTGATCATATTTGATCATATTCTGCCTTTCTTGTATTGTTTTGTTTTTGTTTTTATCTTTTTTTTTCTTTTTCTCTTTCTTTTTTCTTTCTTTCCCTTTCTTTTCCCCTGGTTTCAGGTCTTTTCTGATTTGTATACAGTATATTTGCTGGGGACGTTGTAAACCTGTTAGCATTTTGTTCTCTCATTCATCTATTCTCCTCTGGACAAAATGACAAGACGAAAGAAATCACGTCAGCAAAAAGAACAAGAGGTAGTCCCGTCAGCCAGGGACCTACTCAATACGGACATTAGTACGCTGTCGGACCTAGAGTTCAGAATCATGACTTTAAAGATAGTAGCTGGGCTTGAAAAAAAGCGTGGTAGTTATTAGAGAAACGCTTTCTGGAGAAATAAAAGAATGAAATCTAACCAAATCGAAATCAAAAAGGCTATTGGTGAGGTGCAAACAAAAATGGGGGCACTAAATGCTAGGATAAATGAGGCAGAAGAGAGAATCAGCGATATAGAAGACCAAACGATGGAAAATAAAGAGGCTGAGAAAAAGAGAGAGAAACAACTACAGGATCACGAGGGCAGAATTCGAGAGATAAGTGATATGATAAGACGAAACAACATTAGAATAATTGGGATCCCAGAAGAAGAAGAGAGAGAGAGAGGGGCAGAAGGTATATTGGAGCAAATTATAGCAGAGAACTTCCCTAATGTGAGGAAGGAAACAGGCATTAAAATCCAGGAGGCACAGAGAACCCCTCTCAAAATCAATAATAATAGGTCAACACCCCGACATCTAGTAGTAAAACTTACGAGTCTCAGAGACAAAGAGAAAATCCTGAAAGCAGCTCGGGAGAAGAGATATGTAACCTACAATGGTAGAGACATTAGATTGGCAACAGAGCTATCCACAGAGACCTGGCAGGCCAGAAAGGACTGGCAAGATATCTTCAGAACACTAAACGAGAAAAATATGCAGCCAAGAATACTATATCCAGCTAGGCTATCATTGAAAATAGAAGGAGAGATAGAAAGCTTCCAGAACAAACAAAAACTAAAGGAATTTGCAAACACGACACCAGCCCTCCAAGAAATATTGAGAGGGGTCCTCTAAGCAAAGAGAGAACCTAAAAGCAGCAAAGAGCAGAAACGAACACAGACAACAGACAGTTAACAGTCACCTTACAGGTAATACAATGGCACTAAATTCATACCTTTCAATAGTTACCCTGAATGTAAATGGGCTCAATGCCCCAATCAAAAGACACAGGCTCTCCGATTGGATTAAAAAACAAGACCCATCAATATGCTGTCTGCAAGAGACTCATTTTAGACCCAAAGACACCCCCAGATTGAAAGTGAGGGGGTGGAAAACCATTTACCATGCTAATGGACACCAAAAGAAAGCTGGGGTGGCGATCCTTATATCAGACAAACTAGATTTTAAAACAAAGACTGTAATAAGAGATGAGGAAGGACACTATATCCTACTTAAAGGGTCTATCCAACAAGAAGATCTAACAATTGTAAATATCTATGCCCCGAACATGGGAGCAGCCAAATATATAAGGCAATTAATAACAAAAGCAAAGAAACACATTGACAACAATACAATAATAGTGGGGGACTTTAACACCCCTCTGACTGAAATGGACAGATCATCTAAGCAAAAGATCAACAAGGAAATAAAGACTTTAAATGACACACTGGACCAGATGGACTTCACAGACATATTCAGAACATTCCATCCCAAAGCAACGGAATACACATTCTTCTCTAGTGCCCATGGAACATTCTCCAGAATTGATCACATCCTAGGTCACAAATCAGGTCTCAACCGCTACCAAAAGATTGGGATCATTCCCTGCATATTTTCAGACCACAATGCTTTGAAACTAGAACTCAACCACAGGAGGAAAGTCGGAAAGAACCCAAATACATGGAGGCTAAAGGGCATCCTACTAAAGAATGAATGGGTCAACCAAGAAATTAAAGAAGAATTAAAAAAATTCGTGGAAACCAATGAAAATGAAAACACAACTGTTCAAAATCTTTGGGATACAGCAAAGGCAGTCCTGAGAGGAAAGTAGATAGCAATACAAGCCTTTCTCAAGAAACAAGAAAGGTCTCAAATACACAGCCTAACCCTACACCTAAAGGAGCTGGAGAAAGAACAGCAAATAAAGCCTAAACCCAGCAGGAGAAGAGAAATCATAAAGATCAGAGCAGAAACCAATGAACTAGAAACCAAGAGAACAGAAGAACAGATCAACGAAACTAGGAGCTGGTTCTTTGAAAGAATTCACAAGATTGATAAACCCCTAGCCAGACTGATCAAAAAGAAAAGAGAAATGACCCAAATCAACAAAATCATGAATGAACGAGGAGAGATCACAACCAACACCAAAGAAATACAAACAATTATAAGAACATATTATGAGCAACTCTATGCCAGCAAATTAGATAACCTGGAAGAAATGGGTGCATTCCTAGAGATGTATCAACGACCAAAATTGAACCAGGAAGAAATAGAAAACCTGAACAGACCTAGAACCACTAAGGAAATTGAAACAGTCATGAAAAATCTCCCAAGAAACAAAAGCCCAGGGCCAGATGGCTTCCCAGGGGAATTCTATCAGACATTTCAAGAAGAATTAATACCTATTCTCCTGAAACTGTTCCAGAAAATAGAAATGGAAGGGAAACTTCCAAACTCATTTTATGAGGCCAGCATTACCTTGATCCCAAAACCAGACAAAGACCCCATCAAAAAAGAGAATTACAGACCAATATCCTTGATGAGCATGGATGCAAAAATTCTCACCAAAATACTAGCCAATAGGATCCAACAGTACGTTAAAAGGATTATTCACCACGACCAAGTGGGATTTATCCCTGGGCTGCAAGGCTGGTTCAACATCCGCAAATCAATCAACGTGCTACAATACGTTAACAAAAGAAAGAACAAGAATCATATGATCCTCTCAATAGATGCAGAAAAAGCATTTGACAAAGTACAGCATCCTTTCTTGATCAAAACTCTTCAGAGTAGAGGGATAGAGGGTACAAACCTCAATATCATAAAAGCCATCTATGAAAAACCTACAGCGAATATCATTCTCAATGGGGAAAGGCTGAGAGCTTTTCCCCTAAGGTCAGGAACGCGGCAGGGATGTCCACTCTCACCACTGCTATTCAACATAGTATTAGAAGTCCTAGCCACAGCAATTAGACAACAAAAAGAAATCAGAGGCATCCAAATCGGCAAAGAGGAAGTCAAACTCTCCCTCTTTGCAGATGATATGATACTGTATGTGGAAAACCCAAAAGACTCCACCCCAAAACTGCTAGAACTCATACAGGAATTCAGTCAAGTAGCAGGCTATAAAATCAATGCACAGAAATCAGTGGCATTCCTATACACCAACAACAAGACAGAAGAGAGACAAATCAAGGAGTCGATCCCATTTACAACTGCACCCAAAACCATTAGATACCTAGGAATAAATCTAACCAGAGAGGCAAAGGATCTGTAGTCAGAAAACTATAAAATACTCATGAAAGAAATTGAAGAAGACACAAAGAAATGGAAAAACGTTCCATGCTCATGGATTGGGAGAATCAACATTGTGAAGATGTCAATGCTACCTAGAGCAATCTACACATTCAATGCAATCCCCATCAAAATACCATCCACTTTTTTCAAAGAAATGGAACCAATAATCCTAAAATTTGTATGGAACCAGAAGAGACCCAGAATAGCCAGAGGAATACTGAAAAAGAGAAGCAAAGCTGGCGGCATCACAATTCCGGACTTCCAGCACTATGACAAAGCTGTCATCATCAAGACAGTATGGTACTGGCACAAAAACAGACACATCGATCAATGGAACAGAATCGAGAGCCCAGAAATGGACCCTCAACTCTATGGTCAACTTATCTTTGACAAAGCAGGAAAGAATGTCCAATGGAAAAGAGACAGTCTCTTCAACAAATGGTGTTGGGAAAATTGGACAGCCACATGCAGAAGAATGAAACTGGACCATTTCCTTACACCACACACAAAAATAGACTCCAAATGGTTGAAAGACCTAAACGTGAGACAGGAGTCCATCCAAATCCTAAAGGAGAACACAGGTAGCAACCTTTTCGACCTTAGCCGCAGCAACTTCTTCCTAGAAACATCGCCAAAGGCACGGGAAGCCAGGGCAAAAATGAACTATTGGGATTTCATCAAGATAAAAAGCTTTTGCACAGCAAAAGAAACAGTCCACAAAACCAAAAGACAACCGACAGAATGGGAGAAAATATTTGCAAATGACATATCCGATAAAGGGCTAGTATGCAAAATCTATAAAGAACTTATCAAACTCAACACCCAAAGAACAAATAATCCAATCAAGAAATGGGCAGAAGACATGAACAGACATTTCTCCAAAGAGGACATCCAAATGGCCAACAGGCACATGAAAAAGTGCTCAACATCGCTCGGCATCAGGGAAATCCAAATCAAAACCTCAATGAGATACCACCTCACACCCGTCAGAATGGCTAAAATTAACAAGTCAGGGAACGACAGATGTTGGCGGGGATGTGGAGAAAGGGGAACGAACCCTCCTACACTGTTGGTGGGAATGCAAGCTGGTGCAACCCCTCTGGAAAACAGTATGGACGTTCCTCAAACAGTTGAAATTAGAGCTACCGTTCGATCCAGCAATTGCACTACTGGGTATTTACCACAAAGATACAAATGTAGGGACCCGAAGGGGTACGTGTACCCCAATGTTTATAGCAGCAATGTCCACCACAGCCAAACTGTGGAAAGAGCCAAGATGCCCATCGACAGATGAATGGATAAAGAAGAGGTGGTATATATACACAATGGAATATTATGCAGCCATCAAAAGGAATGAGATCTTGCCATTTGCAACGACGTGGATGGAACTGGAGGGTGTTATGCTGAGTGAAATAAGTCAATCAGAGAAAGACATGTATCCCATGACCTCACTGATATGAGGAATTCTTAATCTCAGGAAAGAAACTGTTACTGGAGTGGTTGGGGGTGGGAGGGATGGGGTGGCTGGGTGATAGACATTGGGGAGGGTAGGTGCTACGGTGAGCGCTGTGAATTGGGCAAGACTGTTGAATCACAGTTCTGTACTTCTGAAACAAATAACGCAACATATTTTAAGAAAAAAGAAAAAGAAGAAGATAACAGGAGAGGAAGAAAAGGGGAGTATGTCAGAGGGGGAGACGAACCATGAGAGACGTTGGACTCTGAAAAACAAACTGAGGGTTCTAGAGGGGAGGGGGGTAGGGGGATGGGTTAGCCTGGTGATGGGTATTGAGGAGGGCACGTTCTGCATGGAGCACTGGGTGTTATGAACAAACAATGAATCATGGAACACTGCACCCAAAACTAATGATGTAATATCTGGTGATTAACATAACAATAACAAATTAAAAAAAAAAAGGCTTCGCGCTTCGCGAACCAAGGTGTTAGCACGAAGTCATGTTTGACGTGGCCTCGTTTCTCTGAGTTCAGTGGAAGGCTCTGCTGAGGCTAGCTCACGTACATTTGAAGGCCCTTCCAACTTCATGACCCAAGACTTTGATGGAGAGAAACCCTCCACACAACGTGTTCCTCACTGTGGTGTATCTCGCTTTCCGTCCCTTTTCTCTCGCCCTAAGCTTTACCACGGTGCTTCCATCCGTAGGGAAAGAGCTGGTCGTCGACGGACGGCAACCCTCTAGATTTGTCCTTAGAGTTAAACACCCGTAGGCAATCTTCCCTATGCCTCCTCACATCATACATTTCCATACTCATCCTTCTTCATGGAACGACAGGAGGCACATTCGAAACGGACAGCTCACTCTAGGGCACGTCCCTCGTGCCTTCACGCCCACGGCGGAAAACACTTTTATCTTCCTGAAACAATATGATAAGCTGAGGGAAGACTTCTTCACAAGGGGTTTGTCAAGCACCGTCACAGGGCACATTCTTTATGCCTTCACACGTTCGTGCCAGAATGCCACTCATACGTAGGCGTACGGCTTTCCAGGGTTTCCTTCTCAGACTTAAAGGCATGACCTTTTCCCTCTGCTCTCTCTCGTACTCATGAAAACATTTCGCACGGAACAAGATTTGAACCGGGAGAGACAATCTCCACTCCTTATTTCCGTGGCGCAGGCATGGGGCACATGCCTTGCGCTGTCACACTTACCTTGGAATAGACTACCATTTTCAGGGAAGATGTTGGTAGAAACACGGTTTCTCTGCAGTGGTGTTTCTTCAGACCGACCTTCACGCCGCCTCTTTAGGGTTCCGCAAGTACATGTTGTGACTAGGTTTTCCCCGTGAAGCCAGATGGAAGCTCGAAGTCGCGCTTGGACACAGACTTGTTTCGCACAGTGTAGTCTGTGGCTTTCCTTTGGCGAACTCACGTACGTTTGAAAACCCTTCTAGCGTCGTGAGCCGTGGTGTTCATTGAGAGAAGCCCTCCATACAAAGTGATTCCACGAGTAAGGTATAGCAGGCTTTTCCTCTGCTTCCGTTCACACTCGGCGTCAAGCCGCTTCGATCCTTAGGAAAGGAGGCGGGGAGTCGAAGGACCGCTCCTCCACAGCATTGTTTCTTCGACTTAAGTGTACAGCTCGTTCCTTACGCTTCCTCCCATTTCCAGACACACACCTCTCTAGGGGACAACTTGTTAGTTGGTGGTCGCATTCGACCCACATTTTCCTTCACCATTCAGCCTATGGCATTGTCCTTACGCTTTCACACGAAGTCCTGAAAACGCTTCTCTCTTCCCGAAGCAAGATCTGGGTTGACAGAAGCTTGAGACACAACTCCTCTCTCAAAGAGTGGTAGACGGCCCAGCATTTGTGCCTTCACTTTGAACGTCGGAAAGTTCTTCCAACTTCTTCCCCGGAGGCGGTAGTGGAAAGACTAGTTCCCTACAGTTTGGTTTCGTGAGAGGTGAGTGTAAGACGCCTACCTAATATAGCAATGCACATGTCTCCAAAGGCTTCTTTCTTCAAGCACCACGATGTTAGCACGAAAGCCTGTTTGCCATGGCCTTGTTTCTCAGAATTCAGTGTCAGGCTACTACTACTACTGAGGCTAGCCCACGTACATTGCAAGACCCATCCACCTCCATGACACAGGACTTAATGGAGAGAAACCCTCCGCACAACGTGTTCCTCACTGTGCAGTATCGCGCGTTCCATCTCTTTTCGTTCACACGAGGTTTAACGAGCAGCTTCGCATCCCTACGAGAAGAGATGGTAGTCGAAGGACGGCAACCCTCGAGACTTGTTCTTAGAGTTAAACAAACGCATGCCATCTTCCTTATGCTCCAGGACGTCATCCATTTCCATACACATCCTTCTTCGTGTAACGACGGCAGGCACCTTCGAAGCGGAGAGCGAAGTCTCGTCTACGTCCCTTACGCCTTCACACCCACTACGGAAAACAATTTCCTCCTACGGAAACGATACGGCAGTTGAGGGAAGCCTTCTTCACAAGTGGTTTCTCGAGCCCCGTCACAGGGCACATTCTAGATGCCTTCACCATGTCATGCTAAAGCGCTTCCCCGACGTACGTGTATGGCTTTCCTGACGGATCTCCTTCTCACGCTTCAAACCATGACCTTTTCCATCTGCTCTCTCTCATACTCTTGGAAACGCTTCTCACGGAACAGGATTCCAATCGCGACAGACATTCTACACTAGTTACTTCCGTGGCACAGGCACGGGGCACATTCCTTGCGATTTCACTCTGCCATTGGAAAAGTCTACCAGTTTCAGGGAAGGTGTTAGTAGACGCACGGTTTCTCTGCAGTGGTGTTTCTGCAGTAGGATTCAACACATACATTTTGTGACTATGGATTCCTCGGGAACCCAGATGGAAGCTCGAAGTCGCGTTCGACACAGACGTGGTTCGCCGAGATTCGTGTATGCCTTTCCTTTGGCGAAGTCACATACTTTCGCAAACCCTTCTATCTTCGTGACACATGGTGTTCGTTGAGAAAAGCCCTCCATCAGAAGTTGTTCCACGAGTGAGGTATACCACCCTTCCTTGCCCTCCGTTTCCTTTCACACTTGGCTTCAAGCCGCTTCGTTCCTTAGCAAAGCAGAAGGGCAGTCGAAGGACCGCACCTCCACAGCGTTGTTTCTTAGACTTAAGTGTATAGCACGTCCCTTACGCTTCCTCCCACTTCCAGACACACACCTCTCTAGGGGACAACGAGTGTGTTGGTGGTCACGTTCGACCCACATTTCTCTTCACAATTCAGCGTGTGGCATTTTCCTTGTGTTTTCACACAAAGTGCCGACAGCGCTTCTATCTTCCCGAAACAAGATCTGAGTTGGGAGAAGCTTTCGACACAAGTTCTTTCCCAAGCAGGACTATATGGCACAGGAACGTGCGCCTTCACTTTTAACGTTGGGCATTTCCTCCGTCTTCTTCCCTGTAGATGGTAGTGGGAAGACTATTGCTCTACCGTTTTGTTTCTTGAGAGGTGAGTGCAAGACCCTCACACGTATGTCTCAAAAGGCTTCGCGCGGAAAGGCGGAGCAAGATGGCGGAGGAGTAGGAGACCTAGATTTCGTCTGGTCTCAGGAATTCAGCTGAATAGGGATCAAACCATTCTGAACACCTACGAACTCAACAGGAGATCGAACAGGAGAGTAGCAACAACTCTCTGAACAGAGAAGCGCCCACTTACTGGAAGGTAGGGCGTGCGGAGAAGTGAATCTGAGGCGATATTCGGGAGGATAGACGGCGGGGGAGGGGCCTCCGCCGGCCGCTTCTGGCAAGTGATAGAGCCGCGGAGCACAGAATCGGAACTTTTAGAAGTTGGCTCGGCGGAGGGACGTCGCTGCAGTGGCTAAGCGGGGGGTGGAATCCTCCCGGGACAGTGTGGTCTCAGGACCCTTGGGGTCACAGGGAGACCGGGGGTGCCTGAGTGCGCCAGAGCTCCCAGGTATCAGAGCAGGGAAGCCGGCTGCAGATACGGAGCAGAGTCGCGGGCTCTCAGCTCGGGTTTGCCATAAACTGTGATCTGTGGCCCAGTCGGGGCACGGCTTCCCCAGCAGGGACCCAACAAGCAGCAGATCCGGGGAGACTCCCCTTCCTTGCCGGGGAGGAGCGGTGCGGGAACGCACTGCAGGGATCTGCTGGGTTTGGAGACTCCGCGCGGGGTCGGGTGCCAGAGATAGCAACGCTCGATCACAGGCCGGGTGAGCACGGAGTGCGGCCGGAGACCGGGGACACGGAAGTGACTGCTTTTCTCTGGGGGCACACTGAGGAGCGGGGCCCCGAGTTCTCAGCTCCTCCGAGTGGAGATTGGGAGGCCACCATTTCTGCCCTGGTCCTCCAAAGCTGTACCGAGAGCTTGCAGGGAACAAAAGCTCCTGAGAGCAAACCGGAGCAGCTTCCTTAGCCCAGACCGACAAGGGCGGGGCCGTTCCGCCTCCGGCAAAGACATTTGGAAACCACAGCAAAAGGCCCCTCCCCCAGAAGATCAACACAAACAGCCAGCAAGCCAAGACCAAGTTGATCGATCAAGGAGAATAGGAGAACTCCTGCGCTAGGGGAATACTGCACATAGATTCATGGCTTTTTTTTTTTTTTTTTTTTACCATGATTCATTATTTCCTCAAAGTTAATTTTTCTTGACTGTTTTTTTTTATTTTTCTTTTTCCCTTTTTCAAACAACATCTTATAAATCCCTTTTAAAAAAAACATTTTTTATTTTTCATTTTTAGAGTCATATTTTATCCCTTCATAGTAGTTACCCTTATTTTTGGCATATATATAGAAGTTGTTCTCTCTTTAAAATTTTGAGGTACAGTTTCTTCTAACAGATCAAAGTATACCCTAAATCACTAGTGTATGGCTTTGTTCTAGTCTCCTGCCTGATCACATTGTCTCCCTTTTTCCTTTTTTTTTTCTTAAATCTTCTTTCTTTTTTCAAACAACTTATCTTACCAAGTCCTTTTATAAAATCTTTTATAATTTTCATCTTTACAGTCATCTTCCATCCCTTCATTGTATCAACCCTTATTTTGTACATATATGTCTTTCTTCCTTTAAAATTTTAGGAGGCACTTTTATCTGACAGACCAAAATACGCCAAAAATCTAGTGTGTGGCACTGATCTATGCACTAGCCTGATCATATTTGATCATATTCTGCCTTTCTTGTATTGTTTTGTTTTTGTTTTTATCTTTTTTTTTCTTTTTCTCTTTCTTTTTTCTTTCTTTCCCTTTCTTTTCCCCTGGTTTCAGGTCTTTTCTGATTTGTATACAGTATATTTGCTGGGGACGTTGTAAACCTGTTAGCATTTTGTTCTCTCATTCATCTATTCTCCTCTGGACAAAATGACAAGACGAAAGAAATCACGTCAGCAAAAAGAACAAGAGGTAGTCCCGTCAGCCAGGGACCTACTCAATACGGACATTAGTACGCTGTCGGACCTAGAGTTCAGAATCATGACTTTAAAGATAGTAGCTGGGCTTGAAAAAAAGCGTGGTAGTTATTAGAGAAACGCTTTCTGGAGAAATAAAAGAATGAAATCTAACCAAATCGAAATCAAAAAGGCTATTGGTGAGGTGCAAACAAAAATGGGGGCACTAAATGCTAGGATAAATGAGGCAGAAGAGAGAATCAGCGATATAGAAGACCAAACGATGGAAAATAAAGAGGCTGAGAAAAAGAGAGAGAAACAACTACAGGATCACGAGGGCAGAATTCGAGAGATAAGTGATATGATAAGACGAAACAACATTAGAATAATTGGGATCCCAGAAGAAGAAGAGAGAGAGAGAGGGGCAGAAGGTATATTGGAGCAAATTATAGCAGAGAACTTCCCTAATGTGAGGAAGGAAACAGGCATTAAAATCCAGGAGGCACAGAGAACCCCTCTCAAAATCAATAATAATAGGTCAACACCCCGACATCTAGTAGTAAAACTTACGAGTCTCAGAGACAAAGAGAAAATCCTGAAAGCAGCTCGGGAGAAGAGATATGTAACCTACAATGGTAGAGACATTAGATTGGCAACAGAGCTATCCACAGAGACCTGGCAGGCCAGAAAGGACTGGCAAGATATCTTCAGAACACTAAACGAGAAAAATATGCAGCCAAGAATACTATATCCAGCTAGGCTATCATTGAAAATAGAAGGAGAGATAGAAAGCTTCCAGAACAAACAAAAACTAAAGGAATTTGCAAACACGACACCAGCCCTCCAAGAAATATTGAGAGGGGTCCTCTAAGCAAAGAGAGAACCTAAAAGCAGCAAAGAGCAGAAACGAACACAGACAACAGACAGTTAACAGTCACCTTACAGGTAATACAATGGCACTAAATTCATACCTTTCAATAGTTACCCTGAATGTAAATGGGCTCAATGCCCCAATCAAAAGACACAGGCTCTCCGATTGGATTAAAAAACAAGACCCATCAATATGCTGTCTGCAAGAGACTCATTTTAGACCCAAAGACACCCCCAGATTGAAAGTGAGGGGGTGGAAAACCATTTACCATGCTAATGGACACCAAAAGAAAGCTGGGGTGGCGATCCTTATATCAGACAAACTAGATTTTAAAACAAAGACTGTAATAAGAGATGAGGAAGGACACTATATCCTACTTAAAGGGTCTATCCAACAAGAAGATCTAACAATTGTAAATATCTATGCCCCGAACATGGGAGCAGCCAAATATATAAGGCAATTAATAACAAAAGCAAAGAAACACATTGACAACAATACAATAATAGTGGGGGACTTTAACACCCCTCTGACTGAAATGGACAGATCATCTAAGCAAAAGATCAACAAGGAAATAAAGACTTTAAATGACACACTGGACCAGATGGACTTCACAGACATATTCAGAACATTCCATCCCAAAGCAACGGAATACACATTCTTCTCTAGTGCCCATGGAACATTCTCCAGAATTGATCACATCCTAGGTCACAAATCAGGTCTCAACCGCTACCAAAAGATTGGGATCATTCCCTGCATATTTTCAGACCACAATGCTTTGAAACTAGAACTCAACCACAGGAGGAAAGTCGGAAAGAACCCAAATACATGGAGGCTAAAGAGCATCCTACTAAAGAATGAATGGGTCAACCAAGAAATTAAAGAAGAATTAAAAAAATTCGTGGAAACCAATGAAAATGAAAACACAACTGTTCAAAATCTTTGGGATACAGCAAAGGCAGTCCTGAGAGGAAAGTAGATAGCAATACAAGCCTTTCTCAAGAAACAAGAAAGGTCTCAAATACACAGCCTAACCCTACACCTAAAGGAGCTGGAGAAAGAACAGCAAATAAAGCCTAAACCCAGCAGGAGAAGAGAAATCATAAAGATCAGAGCAGAAACCAATGAACTAGAAACCAAAAGAACAGAAGAACAGATCAACGAAACTAGGAGCTGGTTCTTTGAAAGAATTCACAAGATTGATAAACCCCTAGCCAGACTGATCAAAAAGAAAAGAGAAATGACCCAAATCAACAAAATCATGAATGAACGAGGAGAGATCACAACCAACACCAAAGAAATACAAACAATTATAAGAACATATTATGAGCAACTCTATGCCAGCAAATTAGATAACCTGGAAGAAATGGGTGCATTCCTAGAGATGTATCAACGACCAAAATTGAACCAGGAAGAAATAGAAAACCTGAACAGACCTAGAACCACTAAGGAAATTGAAACAGTCATGAAAAATCTCCCAAGAAACAAAAGCCCAGGGCCAGATGGCTTCCCAGGGGAATTCTATCAGACATTTCAAGAAGAATTAATACCTATTCTCCTGAAACTGTTCCAGAAAATAGAAATGGAAGGGAAACTTCCAAACTCATTTTATGAGGCCAGCATTACCTTGATCCCAAAACCAGACAAAGACCCCATCAAAAAAGAGAATTACAGACCAATATCCTTGATGAGCATGGATGCAAAAATTCTCACCAAAATACTAGCCAATAGGATCCAACAGTACATTAAAAGGATTATTCACCACGACCAAGTGGGATTTATCCCTGGGCTGCAAGGCTGGTTCAACATCCGCAAATCAATCAACGTGCTACAATACGTTAACAAAAGAAAGAACAAGAATCATATGATCCTCTCAATAGATGCAGAAAAAGCATTTGACAAAGTACAGCATCCTTTCTTGATCAAAACTCTTCAGAGTAGAGGGATAGAGGGTACAAACCTCAATATCATAAAAGCCATCTATGAAAAACCTACAGCGAATATCATTCTCAATGGGGAAAGGCTGAGAGCTTTTCCCCTAAGGTCAGGAACGCGGCAGGGATGTCCACTCTCACCACTGCTATTCAACATAGTATTAGAAGTCCTAGCCACAGCAATTAGACAACAAAAAGAAATCAGAGGCATCCAAATCGGCAAAGAGGAAGTCAAACTCTCCCTCTTTGCAGATGATATGATACTGTATGTGGAAAACCCAAAAGACTCCACCCCAAAACTGCTAGAACTCATACAGGAATTCAGTCAAGTAGCAGGCTATAAAATCAATGCACAGAAATCAGTGGCATTCCTATACACCAACAACAAGACAGAAGAGAGACAAATCAAGGAGTCGATCCCATTTACAACTGCACCCAAAACCATTAGATACCTAGGAATAAATCTAACCAGAGAGGCAAAGGATCTGTAGTCAGAAAACTATAAAATACTCATGAAAGAAATTGAAGAAGACACAAAGAAATGGAAAAACGTTCCATGCTCATGGATTGGGAGAATCAACATTGTGAAGATGTCAATGCTACCTAGAGCAATCTACACATTCAATGCAATCCCCATCAAAATACCATCCACTTTTTTTCAAAGAAATGGAACCAATAATCCTAAAATTTGTATGGAACCAGAAGAGACCCAGAATAGCCAGAGGAATACTGAAAAAGAGAAGCAAAGCTGGCGGCATCACAATTCCGGACTTCCAGCACTATGACAAAGCTGTCATCATCAAGACAGTATGGTACTGGCACAAAAACAGACACATCGATCAATGGAACAGAATCGAGAGCCCAGAAATGGACCCTCAACTCTATGGTCAACTTATCTTTGACAAAGCAGGAAAGAATGTCCAATGGAAAAGAGACAGTCTCTTCAACAAATGGTGTTGGGAAAATTGGACAGCCACATGCAGAAGAATGAAACTGGACCATTTCCTTACACCACACACAAAAATAGACTCCAAATGGTTGAAAGACCTAAACGTGAGACAGGAGTCCATCCAAATCCTAAAGGAGAACACAGGTAGCAACCTTTTCGACCTTAGCCGCAGCAACTTCTTCCTAGAAACATCGCCAAAGGCACGGGAGGCCAGGGCAAAAATGAACTATTGGGATTTCATCAAGATAAAAAGCTTTTGCACAGCAAAAGAAACAGTCCACAAAACCAAAAGACAACCGACAGAATGGGAGAAAATATTTGCAAATGACATATCCGATAAAGGGCTAGTATGCAAAATCTATAAAGAACTTATCAAACTCAACACCCAAAGAACAAATAATCCAATCAAGAAATGGGCAGAAGACATGAACAGACATTTCTCCAAAGAGGACATCCAAATGGCCAACAGGCACATGAAAAAGTGCTCAACATCGCTCGGCATCAGGGAAATCCAAATCAAAACCTCAATGAGATACCACCTCACACCCGTCAGAATGGCTAAAATTAACAAGTCAGGGAACGACAGATGTTGGCGGGGATGTGGAGAAAGGGGAACCCTCCTACACTGTTGGTGGGAATGCAAGCTGGTGCAACCCCTCTGGAAAACAGTATGGACGTTCCTCAAACAGTTGAAATTAGAGCTACCGTTCGATCCAGCAATTGCACTACTGGGTATTTACCACAAAGATACAAATGTAGGGACCCGAAGGGGTACGTGTACCCCAATGTTTATAGCAGCAATGTCCACCACAGCCAAACTGTGGAAAGAGCCAAGATGCCCATCGACAGATGAATGGATAAAGAAGAGGTGGTATATATACACAATGGAATATTATGCAGCCATCAAAAGGAATGAGATCTTGCCATTTGCAACGACGTGGATGGAACTGGAGGGTGTTATGCTGAGTGAAATAAGTCAATCAGAGAAAGACATGTATCCCATGACCTCACTGATATGAGGAATTCTTAATCTCAGGAAAGAAACTGTTACTGGAGTGGTTGGGGGTGGGAGGGATGGGGTGGCTGGGTGATAGACATTGGGGAGGGTAGGTGCTACGGTGAGCGCTGTGAATTGGGCAAGACTGTTGAATCACAGTTCTGTACTTCTGAAACAAATAACGCAACATATTTTAAGAAAAAAGAAAAAGAAGAAGATAACAGGAGAGGAAGAAAAGGGGAGTATGTCAGAGGGGGAGACGAACCATGAGAGACGTTGGACTCTGAAAAACAAACTGAGGGTTCTAGAGGGGAGGGGGGTAGGGGGATGGGTTAGCCTGGTGATGGGTATTGAGGAGGGCACGTTCTGCATGGAGCACTGGGTGTTATGAACAAACAATGAATCATGGAACACTGCACCCAAAACTAATGATGTAATATCTGGTGATTAACATAACAATAACAAATTAAAAAAAAAAAGGCTTCGCGCTTCGCGAACCAAGGTGTTAGCACGAAGTCATGTTTGACGTGGCCTCGTTTCTCTGAGTTCAGTGGAAGGCTCTGCTGAGGCTAGCTCACGTACATTTGAAGGCCCTTCCAACTTCATGACCCAAGACTTTGATGGAGAGAAACCCTCCACACAACGTGTTCCTCACTGTGGTGTATCTCGCTTTCCGTCCCTTTTCTCTCGCCCTAAGCTTTACCACGGTGCTTCCATCCGTAGGGAAAGAGCTGGTCGTCGACGGACGGCAACCCTCTAGATTTGTCCTTAGAGTTAAACACCCGTAGGCAATCTTCCCTATGCCTCCTCACATCATACATTTCCATACTCATCCTTCTTCATGGAACGACAGGAGGCACATTCGAAACGGACAGCTCACTCTAGGGCACGTCCCTCGTGCCTTCACGCCCACGGCGGAAAACACTTTTATCTTCCTGAAACAATATGATAAGCTGAGGGAAGACTTCTTCACAAGGGGTTTGTCAAGCACCGTCACAGGGCACATTCTTTATGCCTTCACACGTTCGTGCCACAATGCCACTCATACGTAGGCGTACGGCTTTCCAGGGTTTCCTTCTCAGACTTAAAGGCATGACCTTTTCCCTCTGCTCTCTCTCGTACTCATGAAAACATTTCGCACGGAACAAGATTTGAACCGGGAGAGACAATCTCCACTCCTTATTTCCGTGGCGCAGGCATGGGGCACATGCCTTGCGCTGTCACACTTACCTTGGAATAGACTACCATTTTCAGGGAAGATGTTGGTAGAAACACGGTTTCTCTGCAGTGGTGTTTCTTCAGACCGACCTTCACGCCGCCTCTTTAGGGTTCCGCAAGTACATGTTGTGACTAGGTTTTCCCCGTGAAGCCAGATGGAAGCTCGAAGTCGCGCTTGGACACAGACTTGTTTCGCACAGTGTAGTCTGTGGCTTTCCTTTGGCGAACTCACGTACGTTTGAAAACCCTTCTAGCGTCGTGAGCCGTGGTGTTCATTGAGAGAAGCCCTCCATACAAAGTGATTCCACGAGTAAGGTATAGCAGGCTTTTCCTCTGCTTCCGTTCACACTCGGCGTCAAGCCGCTTCGATCCTTAGGAAAGGAGGCGGGGAGTCGAAGGACCGCTCCTCCACAGCATTGTTTCTTCGACTTAAGTGTACAGCTCGTTCCTTACGCTTCCTCCCATTTCCAGACACACACCTCTCTAGGGGACAACTTGTTAGTTGGTGGTCGCATTCGACCCACATTTTCCTTCACCATTCAGCGTATGGCATTGTCCTTACGCTTTCACACGAAGTCCTGAAAACGCTTCTCTCTTCCCGAAGCAAGATCTGGGTTGACAGAAGCTTGAGACACAACTCCTCTCTCAAAGAGTGGTAGACGGCCCAGCATTTGTGCCTTCACTTTGAACGTCGGAAAGTTCTTCCAACTTCTTCCCCGGAGGCGGTAGTGGAAAGACTAGTTCCCTACAGTTTGGTTTCGTGAGAGGTGAGTGTAAGACGCCTACCTAATATAGCAACGCACATGTCTCCAAAGGCTTCTTTCTTCAAGCACCACGATGTTAGCACGAAAGCCTGTTTGCCATGGCCTTGTTTCTCAGAATTCAGTGTCAGGCTACTACTACTACTGAGGCTAGCCCACGTACATTGCAAGACCCATCCACCTCCATGACACAGGACTTAATGGAGAGAAACCCTCCGCACAACGTGTTCCTCACTGTGCAGTATCGCGCGTTCCATCTCTTTTCGTTCACACGAGGTTTAACGAGCAGCTTCGCATCCCTACGAGAAGAGATGGTAGTCGAAGGACGGCAACCCTCGAGACTTGTTCTTAGAGTTAAACAAACGCATGCCATCTTCCTTATGCTCCAGGACGTCATCCATTTCCATACACATCCTTCTTCGTGTAACGACGGCAGGCACCTTCGAAGCGGAGAGCGAAGTCTCGTCTACGTCCCTTACGCCTTCACACCCACTACGGAAAACAATTTCCTCCTACGGAAACGATACGGCAGTTGAGGGAAGCCTTCTTCACAAGTGGTTTCTCGAGCCCCGTCACAGGGCACATTCTAGATGCCTTCACCATGTCATGCTAAAGCGCTTCCCCGACGTACGTGTATGGCTTTCCTGACGGATCTCCTTCTCACGCTTCAAACCATGACCTTTTCCATCTGCTCTCTCTCATACTCTTGGAAACGCTTCTCACGGAACAGGATTCCAATCGCGACAGACATTCTACACTAGTTACTTCCGTGGCACAGGCACGGGGCACATTCCTTGCGATTTCACTCTGCCATTGGAAAAGTCTACCAGTTTCAGGGAAGGTGTTAGTAGACGCACGGTTTCTCTGCAGTGGTGTTTCTGCAGTAGGATTCAACACATACATTTTGTGACTATGGATTCCTCGGGAACCCAGATGGAAGCTCGAAGTCGCGTTCGACACAGACGTGGTTCGCCGAGATTCGTGTATGCCTTTCCTTTGGCGAAGTCACATACTTTCGCAAACCCTTCTATCTTCGTGACACATGGTGTTCGTTGAGAAAAGCCCTCCATCAGAAGTTGTTCCACGAGTGAGGTATACCACCCTTCCTTGCCCTCCGTTTCCTTTCACACTTGGCTTCAAGCCGCTTCGTTCCTTAGCAAAGCAGAAGGGCAGTCGAAGGACCGCACCTCCACAGCGTTGTTTCTTAGACTTAAGTGTATAGCACGTCCCTTACGCTTCCTCCCACTTCCAGACACACACCTCTCTAGGGGACAACGAGTGTGTTGGTGGTCACGTTCGACCCACATTTCTCTTCACAATTCAGCGTGTGGCATTTTCCTTGTGTTTTCACACAAAGTGCCGACAGCGCTTCTATCTTCCCGAAACAAGATCTGAGTTGGGAGAAGCTTTCGACACAAGTTCTTTCCCAAGCAGGACTATATGGCACAGGAACGTGCGCCTTCACTTTTAACGTTGGGCATTTCCTCCGTCTTCTTCCCTGTAGATGGTAGTGGGAAGACTATTGCTCTACCGTTTTGTTTCTTGAGAGGTGAGTGCAAGACCCTCACACGTATGTCTCAAAAGGCTTCGCGCGGAAAGGCGGAGCAAGATGGCGGAGGAGTAGGAGACCTAGATTTCGTCTGGTCTCAGGAATTCAGCTGAATAGGGATCAAACCATTCTGAACACCTACGAACTCAACAGGAGATCGAACAGGAGAGTAGCAACAACTCTCTGAACAGAGAAGCGCCCACTTACTGGAAGGTAGGGCGTGCGGAGAAGTGAATCTGAGGCGATATTCGGGAGGATAGACGGCGGGGGAGGGGCCTCCGCCGGCCGCTTCTGGCAAGTGATAGAGCCGCGGAGCACAGAATCGGAACTTTTAGAAGTTGGCTCGGCGGAGGGACGTCGCTGCAGTGGCTAAGCGGGGGGTGGAATCCTCCCGGGACAGTGTGGTCTCAGGACCCTTGGGGTCACAGGGAGACCGGGGGTGCCTGAGTGCGCCAGAGCTCCCAGGTATCAGAGCAGGGAAGCCGGCTGCAGATACGGAGCAGAGTCGCGGGATCTCAGCTCGGGTTTGCCATAAACTGTGATCTGTGGCCCAGTCGGGGCACGGCTTCCCCAGCAGGGACCCAACAAGCAGCAGATCCGGGGAGACTCCCCTTCCTTGCCGGGGAGGAGCGGTGCGGGAACGCACTGCAGGGATCTGCTGGGTTTGGAGACTCCGCGCGGGGTCGGGTGCCAGAGATAGCAACGCTCGATCACAGGCCGGGTGAGCACGGAGTGCGGCCGGAGACCGGGGACACGGAAGTGACTGCTTTTCTCTGGGGGCACACTGAGGAGCGGGGCCCCGAGTTCTCAGCTCCTCCGAGTGGAGATTGGGAGGCCACCATTTCTGCCCTGGTCCTCCAAAGCTGTACCGAGAGCTTGCAGGGAACAAAAGCTCCTGAGAGCAAACCGGAGCAGCTTCCTTAGCCCAGACCGACAAGGGCGGGGCCGTTCCGCCTCCGGCAAAGACATTTGGAAACCACAGCAAAAGGCCCCTCCCCCAGAAGATCAACACAAACAGCCAGCAAGCCAAGACCAAGTTGATCGATCAAGGAGAATAGGAGAACTCCTGCGCTAGGGGAATACTGCACATAGATTCATGGCTTTTTTTTTTTTTTTTTTTTACCATGATTCATTATTTCCTCAAAGTTAATTTTTCTTGACTGTTTTTTTTTATTTTTCTTTTTCCCTTTTTCAAACAACATCTTATAAATCCCTTTTAAAAAAAACATTTTTTATTTTTCATTTTTAGAGTCATATTTTATCCCTTCATAGTAGTTACCCTTATTTTTGGCATATATATAGAAGTTGTTCTCTCTTTAAAATTTTGAGGTACAGTTTCTTCTAACAGATCAAAGTATACCCTAAATCACTAGTGTATGGCTTTGTTCTAGTCTCCTGCCTGATCACATTGTCTCCCTTTTTCCTTTTTTTTTTCTTAAATCTTCTTTCTTTTTTCAAACAACTTATCTTACCAAGTCCTTTTATAAAATCTTTTATAATTTTCATCTTTACAGTCATCTTCCATCCCTTCATTGTATCAACCCTTATTTTGTACATATATGTCTTTCTTCCTTTAAAATTTTAGGAGGCACTTTTATCTGACAGACCAAAATACGCCAAAAATCTAGTGTGTGGCACTGATCTATGCACTAGCCTGATCATATTTGATCATATTCTGCCTTTCTTGTATTGTTTTGTTTTTGTTTTTATCTTTTTTTTTCTTTTTCTCTTTCTTTTTTCTTTCTTTCCCTTTCTTTTCCCCTGGTTTCAGGTCTTTTCTGATTTGTATACAGTATATTTGCTGGGGACGTTGTAAACCTGTTAGCATTTTGTTCTCTCATTCATCTATTCTCCTCTGGACAAAATGACAAGACGAAAGAAATCACGTCAGCAAAAAGAACAAGAGGTAGTCCCGTCAGCCAGGGACCTACTCAATACGGACATTAGTACGCTGTCGGACCTAGAGTTCAGAATCATGACTTTAAAGATAGTAGCTGGGCTTGAAAAAAAGCGTGGTAGTTATTAGAGAAACGCTTTCTGGAGAAATAAAAGAATGAAATCTAACCAAATCGAAATCAAAAAGGCTATTGGTGAGGTGCAAACAAAAATGGGGGCACTAAATGCTAGGATAAATGAGGCAGAAGAGAGAATCAGCGATATAGAAGACCAAACGATGGAAAATAAAGAGGCTGAGAAAAAGAGAGAGAAACAACTACAGGATCACGAGGGCAGAATTCGAGAGATAAGTGATATGATAAGACGAAACAACATTAGAATAATTGGGATCCCAGAAGAAGAAGAGAGAGAGAGAGGGGCAGAAGGTATATTGGAGCAAATTATAGCAGAGAACTTCCCTAATGTGAG
Source organism: Eumetopias jubatus (assembly GCF_037043125.1). Lineage (NCBI taxonomy): Eukaryota > Metazoa > Chordata > Mammalia > Carnivora > Otariidae > Eumetopias > Eumetopias jubatus. The sequence goes on along the minus strand of NW_028275040.1, from coordinate 26,076 downwards.
GAAGGAAACAGGCATTAAAATCCAGGAGGCACAGAGAACCCCTCTCAAAATCAATAATAATAGGTCAACACCCCGACATCTAGTAGTAAAACTTACGAGTCTCAGAGACAAAGAGAAAATCCTGAAAGCAGCTCGGGAGAAGAGATATGTAACCTACAATGGTAGAGACATTAGATTGGCAACAGAGCTATCCACAGAGACCTGGCAGGCCAGAAAGGACTGGCAAGATATCTTCAGAACACTAAACGAGAAAAATATGCAGCCAAGAATACTATATCCAGCTAGGCTATCATTGAAAATAGAAGGAGAGATAGAAAGCTTCCAGAACAAACAAAAACTAAAGGAATTTGCAAACACGACACCAGCCCTCCAAGAAATATTGAGAGGGGTCCTCTAAGCAAAGAGAGAACCTAAAAGCAGCAAAGAGCAGAAACGAACACAGACAACAGACAGTTAACAGTCACCTTACAGGTAATACAATGGCACTAAATTCATACCTTTCAATAGTTACCCTGAATGTAAATGGGCTCAATGCCCCAATCAAAAGACACAGGCTCTCCGATTGGATTAAAAAACAAGACCCATCAATATGCTGTCTGCAAGAGACTCATTTTAGACCCAAAGACACCCCCAGATTGAAAGTGAGGGGGTGGAAAACCATTTACCATGCAAATGGACACCAAAAGAAAGCTGGGGTGGCGATCCTTATATCAGACAAACTAGATTTTAAAACAAAGACTGTAATAAGAGATGAGGAAGGACACTATATCCTACTTAAAGGGTCTATCCAACAAGAAGATCTAACAATTGTAAATATCTATGCCCCGAACATGGGAGCAGCCAAATATATAAGGCAATTAATAACAAAAGCAAAGAAACACATTGACAACAATACAATAATAGTGGGGGACTTTAACACCCCTCTGACTGAAATGGACAGATCATCTAAGCAAAAGATCAACAAGGAAATAAAGACTTTAAATGACACACTGGACCAGATGGACTTCACAGACATATTCAGAACATTCCATCCCAAAGCAACGGAATACACATTCTTCTCTAGTGCCCATGGAACATTCTCCAGAATTGATCACATCCTAGGTCACAAATCAGGTCTCAACCGCTACCAAAAGATTGGGATCATTCCCTGCATATTTTCAGACCACAATGCTTTGAAACTAGAACTCAACCACAGGAGGAAAGTCGGAAAGAACCCAAATACATGGAGGCTAAAGAGCATCCTACTAAAGAATGAATGGGTCAACCAAGAAATTAAAGAAGAATTAAAAAAATTCGTGGAAACCAATGAAAATGAAAACACAACTGTTCAAAATCTTTGGGATACAGCAAAGGCAGTCCTGAGAGGAAAGTAGATAGCAATACAAGCCTTTCTCAAGAAACAAGAAAGGTCTCAAATACACAGCCTAACCCTACACCTAAAGGAGCTGGAGAAAGAACAGCAAATAAAGCCTAAACCCAGCAGGAGAAGAGAAATCATAAAGATCAGAGCAGAAACCAATGAACTAGAAACCAAAAGAACAGAAGAACAGATCAACGAAACTAGGAGCTGGTTCTTTGAAAGAATTCACAAGATTGATAAACCCCTAGCCAGACTGATCAAAAAGAAAAGAGAAATGACCCAAATCAACAAAATCATGAATGAACGAGGAGAGATCACAACCAACACCAAAGAAATACAAACAATTATAAGAACATATTATGAGCAACTCTATGCCAGCAAATTAGATAACCTGGAAGAAATGGGTGCATTCCTAGAGATGTATCAACGACCAAAATTGAACCAGGAAGAAATAGAAAACCTGAACAGACCTAGAACCACTAAGGAAATTGAAACAGTCATGAAAAATCTCCCAAGAAACAAAAGCCCAGGGCCAGATGGCTTCCCAGGGGAATTCTATCAGACATTTCAAGAAGAATTAATACCTATTCTCCTGAAACTGTTCCAGAAAATAGAAATGGAAGGGAAACTTCTAAACTCATTTTATGAGGCCAGCATTACCTTGATCCCAAAACCAGACAAAGACCCCATCAAAAAAGAGAATTACAGACCAATATCCTTGATGAGCATGGATGCAAAAATTCTCACCAAAATACTAGCCAATAGGATCCAACAGTACATTAAAAGGATTATTCACCACGACCAAGTGGGATTTATCCCTGGGCTGCAAGGCTGGTTCAACATCCGCAAATCAATCAACGTGCTACAATACGTTAACAAAAGAAAGAACAAGAATCATATGATCCTCTCAATAGATGCAGAAAAAGCATTTGACAAAGTACAGCATCCTTTCTTGATCAAAACTCTTCAGAGTAGAGGGATAGAGGGTACAAACCTCAATATCATAAAAGCCATCTATGAAAAACCTACAGCGAATATCATTCTCAATGGGGAAAGGCTGAGAGCTTTTCCCCTAAGGTCAGGAACGCGGCAGGGATGTCCACTCTCACCACTGCTATTCAACATAGTATTAGAAGTCCTAGCCACAGCAATTAGACAACAAAAAGAAATCAGAGGCATCCAAATCGGCAAAGAGGAAGTCAAACTCTCCCTCTTTGCAGATGATATGATACTGTATGTGGAAAACCCAAAAGACTCCACCCCAAAACTGCTAGAACTCATACAGGAATTCAGTCAAGTAGCAGGCTATAAAATCAATGCACAGAAATCAGTGGCATTCCTATACACCAACAACAAGACAGAAGAGAGACAAATCAAGGAGTCGATCCCATTTACAACTGCACCCAAAACCATTAGATACCTAGGAATAAATCTAACCAGAGAGGCAAAGGATCTGTAGTCAGAAAACTATAAAATACTCATGAAAGAAATTGAAGAAGACACAAAGAAATGGAAAAACGTTCCATGCTCATGGATTGGGAGAATCAACATTGTGAAGATGTCAATGCTACCTAGAGCAATCTACACATTCAATGCAATCCCCATCAAAATACCATCCACTTTTTTTCAAAGAAATGGAACCAATAATCCTAAAATTTGTATGGAACCAGAAGAGACCCAGAATAGCCAGAGGAATACTGAAAAAGAGAAGCAAAGCTGGCGGCATCACAATTCCGGACTTCCAGCACTATGACAAAGCTGTCATCATCAAGACAGTATGGTACTGGCACAAAAACAGACACATCGATCAATGGAACAGAATCGAGAGCCCAGAAATGGACCCTCAACTCTATGGTCAACTTATCTTTGACAAAGCAGGAAAGAATGTCCAATGGAAAAGAGACAGTCTCTTCAACAAATGGTGTTGGGAAAATTGGATAGCCACATGCAGAAGAATGAAACTGGACCATTTCCTTACACCACACACAAAAATAGACTCCAAATGGTTGAAAGACCTAAACGTGAGACAGGAGTCCATCCAAATCCTAAAGGAGAACACAGGTAGCAACCTTTTCGACCTTAGCCGCAGCAACTTCTTCCTAGAAACATCGCCAAAGGCACGGGAAGCCAGGGCAAAAATGAACTATTGGGATTTCATCAAGATAAAAAGCTTTTGCACAGCAAAAGAAACAGTCCACAAAACCAAAAGACAACCGACAGAATGGGAGAAAATATTTGCAAATGACATATCCGATAAAGGGCTAGTATGCAAAATCTATAAAGAACTTATCAAACTCAACACCCAAAGAACAAATAATCCAATCAAGAAATGGGCAGAAGACATGAACAGACATTTCTCCAAAGAGGACATCCAAATGGCCAACAGGCACATGAAAAAGTGCTCAACATCGCTCGGCATCAGGGAAATCCAAATCAAAACCTCAATGAGATACCACCTCACACCCGTCAGAATGGCTAAAATTAACAAGTCAGGGAACGACAGATGTTGGCGGGGATGTGGAGAAAGGGGAACCCTCCTACACTGTTGGTGGGAATGCAAGCTGGTGCAACCCCTCTGGAAAACAGTATGGACGTTCCTCAAACAGTTGAAATTAGAGCTACCGTTCGATCCAGCAATTGCACTACTGGGTATTTACCACAAAGATACAAATGTAGGGACCCGAAGGGGTACGTGTACCCCAATGTTTATAGCAGCAATGTCCACCACAGCCAAACTGTGGAAAGAGCCAAGATGCCCATCGACAGATGAATGGATAAAGAAGAGGTGGTATATATACACAATGGAATATTATGCAGCCATCAAAAGGAATGAGATCTTGCCATTTGCAACGACGTGGATGGAACTGGAGGGTGTTATGCTGAGTGAAATAAGTCAATCAGAGAAAGACATGTATCCCATGACCTCACTGATATGAGGAATTCTTAATCTCAGGAAAGAAACTGTTACTGGAGTGGTTGGGGGTGGGAGGGATGGGGTGGCTGGGTGATAGACATTGGGGAGGGTAGGTGCTACGGTGAGCGCTGTGAATTGGGCAAGACTGTTGAATCACAGTTCTGTACTTCTGAAACAAATAACGCAACATATTTTAAGAAAAAAGAAAAAGAAGAAGATAACAGGAGAGGAAGAAAAGGGGAGTATGTCAGAGGGGGAGACGAACCATGAGAGACGTTGGACTCTGAAAAACAAACTGAGGGTTCTAGAGGGGAGGGGGGTAGGGGGATGGGTTAGCCTGGTGATGGGTATTGAGGAGGGCACGTTCTGCATGGAGCACTGGGTGTTATGAACAAACAATGAATCATGGAACACTGCACCCAAAACTAATGATGTAATATCTGGTGATTAACATAACAATAACAAATTAAAAAAAAAAAGGCTTCGCGCTTCGCGAACCAAGGTGTTAGCACGAAGTCATGTTTGACGTGGCCTCGTTTCTCTGAGTTCAGTGGAAGGCTCTGCTGAGGCTAGCTCACGTACATTTGAAGGCCCTTCCAACTTCATGACCCAAGACTTTGATGGAGAGAAACCCTCCACACAACGTGTTCCTCACTGTGGTGTATCTCGCTTTCCGTCCCTTTTCTCTCGCCCTAAGCTTTACCACGGTGCTTCCATCCGTAGGGAAAGAGCTGGTCGTCGACGGACGGCAACCCTCTAGATTTGTCCTTAGAGTTAAACACCCGTAGGCAATCTTCCCTATGCCTCCTCACATCATACATTTCCATACTCATCCTTCTTCATGGAACGACAGGAGGCACATTCGAAACGGACAGCTCACTCTAGGGCACGTCCCTCGTGCCTTCACGCCCACGGCGGAAAACACTTTTATCTTCCTGAAACAATATGATAAGCTGAGGGAAGACTTCTTCACAAGGGGTTTGTCAAGCACCGTCACAGGGCACATTCTTTATGCCTTCACACGTTCGTGCCAGAATGCCACTCATACGTAGGCGTACGGCTTTCCAGGGTTTCCTTCTCAGACTTAAAGGCATGACCTTTTCCCTCTGCTCTCTCTCGTACTCATGAAAACATTTCGCACGGAACAAGATTTGAACCGGGAGAGACAATCTCCACTCCTTATTTCCGTGGCGCAGGCATGGGGCACATGCCTTGCGCTGTCACACTTACCTTGGAATAGACTACCATTTTCAGGGAAGATGTTGGTAGAAACACGGTTTCTCTGCAGTGGTGTTTCTTCAGACCGACCTTCACGCCGCCTCTTTAGGGTTCCGCAAGTACATGTTGTGACTAGGTTTTCCCCGTGAAGCCAGATGGAAGCTCGAAGTCGCGCTTGGACACAGACTTGTTTCGCACAGTGTAGTCTGTGGCTTTCCTTTGGCGAACTCACGTACGTTTGAAAACCCTTCTAGCGTCGTGAGCCGTGGTGTTCATTGAGAGAAGCCCTCCATACAAAGTGATTCCACGAGTAAGGTATAGCAGGCTTTTCCTCTGCTTCCGTTCACACTCGGCGTCAAGCCGCTTCGATCCTTAGGAAAGGAGGCGGGGAGTCGAAGGACCGCTCCTCCACAGCATTGTTTCTTCGACTTAAGTGTACAGCTCGTTCCTTACGCTTCCTCCCATTTCCAGACACACACCTCTCTAGGGGACAACTTGTTAGTTGGTGGTCGCATTCGACCCACATTTTCCTTCACCATTCAGCGTATGGCATTGTCCTTACGCTTTCACACGAAGTCCTGAAAACGCTTCTCTCTTCCCGAAGCAAGATCTGGGTTGACAGAAGCTTGAGACACAACTCCTCTCTCAAAGAGTGGTAGACGGCCCAGCATTTGTGCCTTCACTTTGAACGTCGGAAAGTTCTTCCAACTTCTTCCCCGGAGGCGGTAGTGGAAAGACTAGTTCCCTACAGTTTGGTTTCGTGAGAGGTGAGTGTAAGACGCCTACCTAATATAGCAACGCACATGTCTCCAAAGGCTTCTTTCTTCAAGCACCACGATGTTAGCACGAAAGCCTGTTTGCCATGGCCTTGTTTCTCAGAATTCAGTGTCAGGCTACTACTACTACTGAGGCTAGCCCACGTACATTGCAAGACCCATCCACCTCCATGACACAGGACTTAATGGAGAGAAACCCTCCGCACAACGTGTTCCTCACTGTGCAGTATCGCGCGTTCCATCTCTTTTCGTTCACACGAGGTTTAACGAGCAGCTTCGCATCCCTACGAGAAGAGATGGTAGTCGAAGGACGGCAACCCTCGAGACTTGTTCTTAGAGTTAAACAAACGCATGCCATCTTCCTTATGCTCCAGGACGTCATCCATTTCCATACACATCCTTCTTCGTGTAACGACGGCAGGCACCTTCGAAGCGGAGAGCGAAGTCTCGTCTACGTCCCTTACGCCTTCACACCCACTACGGAAAACAATTTCCTCCTACGGAAACGATACGGCAGTTGAGGGAAGCCTTCTTCACAAGTGGTTTCTCGAGCCCCGTCACAGGGCACATTCTAGATGCCTTCACCATGTCATGCTAAAGCGCTTCCCCGACGTACGTGTATGGCTTTCCTGACGGATCTCCTTCTCACGCTTCAAACCATGACCTTTTCCATCTGCTCTCTCTCATACTCTTGGAAACGCTTCTCACGGAACAGGATTCCAATCGCGACAGACATTCTACACTAGTTACTTCCGTGGCACAGGCACGGGGCACATTCCTTGCGATTTCACTCTGCCATTGGAAAAGTCTACCAGTTTCAGGGAAGGTGTTAGTAGACGCACGGTTTCTCTGCAGTGGTGTTTCTGCAGTAGGATTCAACACATACATTTTGTGACTATGGATTCCTCGGGAACCCAGATGGAAGCTCGAAGTCGCGTTCGACACAGACGTGGTTCGCCGAGATTCGTGTATGCCTTTCCTTTGGCGAAGTCACATACTTTCGCAAACCCTTCTATCTTCGTGACACATGGTGTTCGTTGAGAAAAGCCCTCCATCAGAAGTTGTTCCACGAGTGAGGTATACCACCCTTCCTTGCCCTCCGTTTCCTTTCACACTTGGCTTCAAGCCGCTTCGTTCCTTAGCAAAGCAGAAGGGCAGTCGAAGGACCGCACCTCCACAGCGTTGTTTCTTAGACTTAAGTGTATAGCACGTCCCTTACGCTTCCTCCCACTTCCAGACACACACCTCTCTAGGGGACAACGAGTGTGTTGGTGGTCACGTTCGACCCACATTTCTCTTCACAATTCAGCGTGTGGCATTTTCCTTGTGTTTTCACACAAAGTGCCGACAGCGCTTCTATCTTCCCGAAACAAGATCTGAGTTGGGAGAAGCTTTCGACACAAGTTCTTTCCCAAGCAGGACTATATGGCACAGGAACGTGCGCCTTCACTTTTAACGTTGGGCATTTCCTCCGTCTTCTTCCCTGTAGATGGTAGTGGGAAGACTATTGCTCTACCGTTTTGTTTCTTGAGAGGTGAGTGCAAGACCCTCACACGTATGTCTCAAAAGGCTTCGCGCGGAAAGGCGGAGCAAGATGGCGGAGGAGTAGGAGACCTAGATTTCGTCTGGTCTCAGGAATTCAGCTGAATAGGGATCAAACCATTCTGAACACCTACGAACTCAACAGGAGATCGAACAGGAGAGTAGCAACAACTCTCTGAACAGAGAAGCGCCCACTTACTGGAAGGTAGGGCGTGCGGAGAAGTGAATCTGAGGCGATATTCGGGAGGATAGACGGCGGGGGAGGGGCCTCCGCCGGCCGCTTCTGGCAAGTGATAGAGCCGCGGAGCACAGAATCGGAACTTTTAGAAGTTGGCTCGGCGGAGGGACGTCGCTGCAGTGGCTAAGCGGGGGGTGGAATCCTCCCGGGACAGTGTGGTCTCAGGACCCTTGGGGTCACAGGGAGACCGGGGGTGCCTGAGTGCGCCAGAGCTCCCAGGTATCAGAGCAGGGAAGCCGGCTGCAGATACGGAGCAGAGTCGCGGGCTCTCAGCTCGGGTTTGCCATAAACTGTGATCTGTGGCCCAGTCGGGGCACGGCTTCCCCAGCAGGGACCCAACAAGCAGCAGATCCGGGGAGACTCCCCTTCCTTGCCGGGGAGGAGCGGTGCGGGAACGCACTGCAGGGATCTGCTGGGTTTGGAGACTCCGCGCGGGGTCGGGTGCCAGAGATAGCAACGCTCGATCACAGGCCGGGTGAGCACGGAGTGCGGCCGGAGACCGGGGACACGGAAGTGACTGCTTTTCTCTGGGGGCACACTGAGGAGCGGGGCCCCGAGTTCTCAGCTCCTCCGAGTGGAGATTGGGAGGCCACCATTTCTGCCCTGGTCCTCCAAAGCTGTACCGAGAGCTTGCAGGGAACAAAAGCTCCTGAGAGCAAACCGGAGCAGCTTCCTTAGCCCAGACCGACAAGGGCGGGGCCGTTCCGCCTCCGGCAAAGACATTTGGAAACCACAGCAAAAGGCCCCTCCCCCAGAAGATCAACACAAACAGCCAGCAAGCCAAGACCAAGTTGATCGATCAAGGAGAATAGGAGAACTCCTGCGCTAGGGGAATACTGCACATAGATTCATGGCTTTTTTTTTTTTTTTTTTTTACCATGATTCATTATTTCCTCAAAGTTAATTTTTCTTGACTGTTTTTTTTTATTTTTCTTTTTCCCTTTTTCAAACAACATCTTATAAATCCCTTTTAAAAAAAACATTTTTTATTTTTCATTTTTAGAGTCATATTTTATCCCTTCATAGTAGTTACCCTTATTTTTGGCATATATATAGAAGTTGTTCTCTCTTTAAAATTTTGAGGTACAGTTTCTTCTAACAGATCAAAGTATACCCTAAATCACTAGTGTATGGCTTTGTTCTAGTCTCCTGCCTGATCACATTGTCTCCCTTTTTCCTTTTTTTTTTCTTAAATCTTCTTTCTTTTTTCAAACAACTTATCTTACCAAGTCCTTTTATAAAATCTTTTATAATTTTCATCTTTACAGTCATCTTCCATCCCTTCATTGTATCAACCCTTATTTTGTACATATATGTCTTTCTTCCTTTAAAATTTTAGGAGGCACTTTTATCTGACAGACCAAAATACGCCAAAAATCTAGTGTGTGGCACTGATCTATGCACTAGCCTGATCATATTTGATCATATTCTGCCTTTCTTGTATTGTTTTGTTTTTGTTTTTATCTTTTTTTTTCTTTTTCTCTTTCTTTTTTCTTTCTTTCCCTTTCTTTTCCCCTGGTTTCAGGTCTTTTCTGATTTGTATACAGTATATTTGCTGGGGACGTTGTAAACCTGTTAGCATTTTGTTCTCTCATTCATCTATTCTCCTCTGGACAAAATGACAAGACGAAAGAAATCACGTCAGCAAAAAGAACAAGAGGTAGTCCCGTCAGCCAGGGACCTACTCAATACGGACATTAGTACGCTGTCGGACCTAGAGTTCAGAATCATGACTTTAAAGATAGTAGCTGGGCTTGAAAAAAAGCGTGGTAGTTATTAGAGAAACGCTTTCTGGAGAAATAAAAGAATGAAATCTAACCAAATCGAAATCAAAAAGGCTATTGGTGAGGTGCAAACAAAAATGGGGGCACTAAATGCTAGGATAAATGAGGCAGAAGAGAGAATCAGCGATATAGAAGACCAAACGATGGAAAATAAAGAGGCTGAGAAAAAGAGAGAGAAACAACTACAGGATCACGAGGGCAGAATTCGAGAGATAAGTGATATGATAAGACGAAACAACATTAGAATAATTGGGATCCCAGAAGAAGAAGAGAGAGAGAGAGGGGCAGAAGGTATATTGGAGCAAATTATAGCAGAGAACTTCCCTAATGTGAGGAAGGAAACAGGCATTAAAATCCAGGAGGCACAGAGAACCCCTCTCAAAATCAATAATAATAGGTCAACACCCCGACATCTAGTAGTAAAACTTACGAGTCTCAGAGACAAAGAGAAAATCCTGAAAGCAGCTCGGGAGAAGAGATATGTAACCTACAATGGTAGACACATTAGATTGGCAACAGAGCTATCCACAGAGACCTGGCAGGCCAGAAAAGACTGGCAAGATATCTTCAGAACACTAAACGAGAAAAATATGCAGCCAAGAATACTATATCCAGCTAGGCTATCATTGAAAATAGAAGGAGAGATAGAAAGCTTCCAGAACAAACAAAAACTAAAGGAATTTGCAAACACGACACCAGCCCTCCAAGAAATATTGAGAGGGGTCCTCTAAGCAAAGAGAGAACCTAAAAGCAGCAAAGAGCAGAAACGAACACAGACAACAGACAGTTAACAGTCACCTTACAGGTAATACAATGGCACTAAATTCATACCTTTCAATAGTTACCCTGAATGTAAATGGGCTCAATGCCCCAATCAAAAGACACAGGCTCTCCGATTGGATTAAAAAACAAGACCCATCAATATGCTGTCTGCAAGAGACTCATTTTAGACCCAAAGACACCCCCAGATTGAAAGTGAGGGGGTGGAAAACCATTTACCATGCTAATGGACACCAAAAGAAAGCTGGGGTGGCGATCCTTATATCAGACAAACTAGATTTTAAAACAAAGACTGTAATAAGAGATGAGGAAGGACACTATATCCTACTTAAAGGGTCTATCCAACAAGAAGATCTAACAATTGTAAATATCTATGCCCCGAACATGGGAGCAGCCAAATATATAAGGCAATTAATAACAAAAGCAAAGAAACACATTGACAACAATACAATAATAGTGGGGGACTTTAACACCCCTCTGACTGAAATGGACAGATCATCTAAGCAAAAGATCAACAAGGAAATAAAGACTTTAAATGACACACTGGACCAGATGGACTTCACAGACATATTCAGAACATTCCATCCCAAAGCAACGGAATACACATTCTTCTCTAGTGCCCATGGAACATTCTCCAGAATTGATCACATCCTAGGTCACAAATCAGGTCTCAACCGCTACCAAAAGATTGGGATCATTCCCTGCATATTTTCAGACCACAATGCTTTGAAACTAGAACTCAACCACAGGAGGAAAGTCGGAAAGAACCCAAATACATGGAGGCTAAAGAGCATCCTACTAAAGAATGAATGGGTCAACCAAGAAATTAAAGAAGAATTAAAAAAATTCGTGGAAACCAATGAAAATGAAAACACAACTGTTCAAAATCTTTGGGATACAGCAAAGGCAGTCCTGAGAGGAAAGTAGATAGCAATACAAGCCTTTCTCAAGAAACAAGAAAGGTCTCAAATACACAGCCTAACCCTACACCTAAAGGAGCTGGAGAAAGAACAGCAAATAAAGCCTAAACCCAGCAGGAGAAGAGAAATCATAAAGATCAGAGCAGAAACCAATGAACTAGAAACCAAAAGAACAGAAGAACAGATCAACGAAACTAGGAGCTGGTTCTTTGAAAGAATTCACAAGATTGATAAACCCCTAGCCAGACTGATCAAAAAGAAAAGAGAAATGACCCAAATCAACAAAATCATGAATGAACGAGGAGAGATCACAACCAACACCAAAGAAATACAAACAATTATAAGAACATATTATGAGCAACTCTATGCCAGCAAATTAGATAACCTGGAAGAAATGGGTGCATTCCTAGAGATGTATCAACGACCAAAATTGAACCAGGAAGAAATAGAAAACCTGAACAGACCTAGAACCACTAAGGAAATTGAAACAGTCATGAAAAATCTCCCAAGAAACAAAAGCCCAGGGCCAGATGGCTTCCCAGGGGAATTCTATCAGACATTTCAAGAAGAATTAATACCTATTCTCCTGAAACTGTTCCAGAAAATAGAAATGGAAGGGAAACTTCCAAACTCATTTTATGAGGCCAGCATTACCTTGATCCCAAAACCAGACAAAGACCCCATCAAAAAAGAGAATTACAGACCAATATCCTTGATGAGCATGGATGCAAAAATTCTCACCAAAATACTAGCCAATAGGATCCAACAGTACATTAAAAGGATTATTCACCACGACCAAGTGGGATTTATCCCTGGGCTGCAAGGCTGGTTCAACATCCGCAAATCAATCAACGTGCTACAATACGTTAACAAAAGAAAGAACAAGAATCATATGATCCTCTCAATAGATGCAGAAAAAGCATTTGACAAAGTACAGCATCCTTTCTTGATCAAAACTCTTCAGAGTAGAGGGATAGAGGGTACAAACCTCAATATCATAAAAGCCATCTATGAAAAACCTACAGCGAATATCATTCTCAATGGGGAAAGGCTGAGAGCTTTTCCCCTAAGGTCAGGAACGCGGCAGGGATGTCCACTCTCACCACTGCTATTCAACATAGTATTAGAAGTCCTAGCCACAGCAATTAGACAACAAAAAGAAATCAGAGGCATCCAAATCGGCAAAGAGGAAGTCAAACTCTCCCTCTTTGCAGATGATATGATACTGTATGTGGAAAACCCAAAAGACTCCACCCCAAAACTGCTAGAACTCATACAGGAATTCAGTCAAGTAGCAGGCTATAAAATCAATGCACAGAAATCAGTGGCATTCCTATACACCAACAACAAGACAGAAGAGAGACAAATCAAGGAGTCGATCCCATTTACAACTGCACCCAAAACCATTAGATACCTAGGAATAAATCTAACCAGAGAGGCAAAGGATCTGTAGTCAGAAAACTATAAAATACTCATGAAAGAAATTGAAGAAGACACAAAGAAATGGAAAAACGTTCCATGCTCATGGATTGGGAGAATCAACATTGTGAAGATGTCAATGCTACCTAGAGCAATCTACACATTCAATGCAATCCCCATCAAAATACCATCCACTTTTTTCAAAGAAATGGAACCAATAATCCTAAAATTTGTATGGAACCAGAAGAGACCCAGAATAGCCAGAGGAATACTGAAAAAGAGAAGCAAAGCTGGCGGCATCACAATTCCGGACTTCCAGCACTATGACAAAGCTGTCATCATCAAGACAGTATGGTACTGGCACAAAAACAGACACATCGATCAATGGAACAGAATCGAGAGCCCAGAAATGGACCCTCAACTCTATGGTCAACTTATCTTTGACAAAGCAGGAAAGAATGTCCAATGGAAAAGAGACAGTCTCTTCAACAAATGGTGTTGGGAAAATTGGACAGCCACATGCAGAAGAATGAAACTGGACCATTTCCTTACACCACACACAAAAATAGACTCCAAATGGTTGAAAGACCTAAACGTGAGACAGGAGTCCATCCAAATCCTAAAGGAGAACACAGGTAGCAACCTTTTCGACCTTAGCCGCAGCAACTTCTTCCTAGAAACATCGCCAAAGGCACGGGAAGCCAGGGCAAAAATGAACTATTGGGATTTCATCAAGATAAAAAGCTTTTGCACAGCAAAAGAAACAGTCCACAAAACCAAAAGACAACCGACAGAATGGGAGAAAATATTTGCAAATGACATATCCGATAAAGGGCTAGTATGCAAAATCTATAAAGAACTTATCAAACTCAACACCCAAAGAACAAATAATCCAATCAAGAAATGGGCAGAAGACATGAACAGACATTTCTCCAAAGAGGACATCCAAATGGCCAACAGGCACATGAAAAAGTGCTCAACATCGCTCGGCATCAGGGAAATCCAAATCAAAACCTCAATGAGATACCACCTCACACCCGTCAGAATGGCTAAAATTAACAAGTCAGGGAACGACAGATGTTGGCGGGGATGTGGAGAAAGGGGAACGAACCCTCCTACACTGTTGGTGGGAATGCAAGCTGGTGCAACCCCTCTGGAAAACAGTATGGACGTTCCTCAAACAGTTGAAATTAGAGCTACCGTTCGATCCAGCAATTGCACTACTGGGTATTTACCACAAAGATACAAATGTAGGGACCCGAAGGGGTACGTGTACCCCAATGTTTATAGCAGCAATGTCCACCACAGCCAAACTGTGGAAAGAGCCAAGATGCCCATCGACAGATGAATGGATAAAGAAGAGGTGGTATATATACACAATGGAATATTATGCAGCCATCAAAAGGAATGAGATCTTGCCATTTGCAACGACGTGGATGGAACTGGAGGGTGTTATGCTGAGTGAAATAAGTCAATCAGAGAAAGACATGTATCCCATGACCTCACTGATATGAGGAATTCTTAATCTCAGGAAAGAAACTGTTACTGGAGTGGTTGGGGGTGGGAGGGATGGGGTGGCTGGGTGATAGACATTGGGGAGGGTAGGTGCTACGGTGAGCGCTGTGAATTGGGCAAGACTGTTGAATCACAGTTCTGTACTTCTGAAACAAATAACGCAACATATTTTAAGAAAAAAGAAAAAGAAGAAGATAACAGGAGAGGAAGAAAAGGGGAGTATGTCAGAGGGGGAGACGAACCATGAGAGACGTTGGACTCTGAAAAACAAACTGAGGGTTCTAGAGGGGAGGGGGGTAGGGGGATGGGTTAGCCTGGTGATGGGTATTGAGGAGGGCACGTTCTGCATGGAGCACTGGGTGTTATGAACAAACAATGAATCATGGAACACTGCACCCAAAACTAATGATGTAATATCTGGTGATTAACATAACAATAACAAATTAAAAAAAAAAAGGCTTCGCGCTTCGCGAACCAAGGTGTTAGCACGAAGTCATGTTTGACGTGGCCTCGTTTCTCTGAGTTCAGTGGAAGGCTCTGCTGAGGCTAGCTCACGTACATTTGAAGGCCCTTCCAACTTCATGACCCAAGACTTTGATGGAGAGAAACCCTCCACACAACGTGTTCCTCACTGTGGTGTATCTCGCTTTCCGTCCCTTTTCTCTCGCCCTAAGCTTTACCACGGTGCTTCCATCCGTAGGGAAAGAGCTGGTCGTCGACGGACGGCAACCCTCTAGATTTGTCCTTAGAGTTAAACACCCGTAGGCAATCTTCCCTATGCCTCCTCACATCATACATTTCCATACTCATCCTTCTTCATGGAACGACAGGAGGCACATTCGAAACGGACAGCTCACTCTAGGGCACGTCCCTCGTGCCTTCACGCCCACGGCGGAAAACACTTTTATCTTCCTGAAACAATATGATAAGCTGAGGGAAGACTTCTTCACAAGGGGTTTGTCAAGCACCGTCACAGGGCACATTCTTTATGCCTTCACACGTTCGTGCCAGAATGCCACTCATACGTAGGCGTACGGCTTTCCAGGGTTTCCTTCTCAGACTTAAAGGCATGACCTTTTCCCTCTGCTCTCTCTCGTACTCATGAAAACATTTCGCACGGAACAAGATTTGAACCGGGAGAGACAATCTCCACTCCTTATTTCCGTGGCGCAGGCATGGGGCACATGCCTTGCGCTGTCACACTTACCTTGGAATAGACTACCATTTTCAGGGAAGATGTTGGTAGAAACACGGTTTCTCTGCAGTGGTGTTTCTTCAGACCGACCTTCACGCCGCCTCTTTAGGGTTCCGCAAGTACATGTTGTGACTAGGTTTTCCCCGTGAAGCCAGATGGAAGCTCGAAGTCGCGCTTGGACACAGACTTGTTTCGCACAGTGTAGTCTGTGGCTTTCCTTTGGCGAACTCACGTACGTTTGAAAACCCTTCTAGCGTCGTGAGCCGTGGTGTTCATTGAGAGAAGCCCTCCATACAAAGTGATTCCACGAGTAAGGTATAGCAGGCTTTTCCTCTGCTTCCGTTCACACTCGGCGTCAAGCCGCTTCGATCCTTAGGAAAGGAGGCGGGGAGTCGAAGGACCGCTCCTCCACAGCATTGTTTCTTCGACTTAAGTGTACAGCTCGTTCCTTACGCTTCCTCCCATTTCCAGACACACACCTCTCTAGGGGACAACTTGTTAGTTGGTGGTCGCATTCGACCCACATTTTCCTTCACCATTCAGCGTATGGCATTGTCCTTACGCTTTCACACGAAGTCCTGAAAACGCTTCTCTCTTCCCGAAGCAAGATCTGGGTTGACAGAAGCTTGAGACACAACTCCTCTCTCAAAGAGTGGTAGACGGCCCAGCATTTGTGCCTTCACTTTGAACGTCGGAAAGTTCTTCCAACTTCTTCCCCGGAGGCGGTAGTGGAAAGACTAGTTCCCTACAGTTTGGTTTCGTGAGAGGTGAGTGTAAGACG
Organism: Eumetopias jubatus; assembly: GCF_037043125.1. Classification (NCBI taxonomy): domain Eukaryota; kingdom Metazoa; phylum Chordata; class Mammalia; order Carnivora; family Otariidae; genus Eumetopias; species Eumetopias jubatus. The sequence continues at coordinate 9,634 of NW_028275040.1, read as the reverse complement.
CCTACCTAATATAGCAACGCACATGTCTCCAAAGGCTTCTTTCTTCAAGCACCACGATGTTAGCACGAAAGCCTGTTTGCCATGGCCTTGTTTCTCAGAATTCAGTGTCAGGCTACTACTACTACTGAGGCTAGCCCACGTACATTGCAAGACCCATCCACCTCCATGACACAGGACTTAATGGAGAGAAACCCTCCGCACAACGTGTTCCTCACTGTGCAGTATCGCGCGTTCCATCTCTTTTCGTTCACACGAGGTTTAACGAGCAGCTTCGCATCCCTACGAGAAGAGATGGTAGTCGAAGGACGGCAACCCTCGAGACTTGTTCTTAGAGTTAAACAAACGCATGCCATCTTCCTTATGCTCCAGGACGTCATCCATTTCCATACACATCCTTCTTCGTGTAACGACGGCAGGCACCTTCGAAGCGGAGAGCGAAGTCTCGTCTACGTCCCTTACGCCTTCACACCCACTACGGAAAACAATTTCCTCCTACGGAAACGATACGGCAGTTGAGGGAAGCCTTCTTCACAAGTGGTTTCTCGAGCCCCGTCACAGGGCACATTCTAGATGCCTTCACCATGTCATGCTAAAGCGCTTCCCCGACGTACGTGTATGGCTTTCCTGACGGATCTCCTTCTCACGCTTCAAACCATGACCTTTTCCATCTGCTCTCTCTCATACTCTTGGAAACGCTTCTCACGGAACAGGATTCCAATCGCGACAGACATTCTACACTAGTTACTTCCGTGGCACAGGCACGGGGCACATTCCTTGCGATTTCACTCTGCCATTGGAAAAGTCTACCAGTTTCAGGGAAGGTGTTAGTAGACGCACGGTTTCTCTGCAGTGGTGTTTCTGCAGTAGGATTCAACACATACATTTTGTGACTATGGATTCCTCGGGAACCCAGATGGAAGCTCGAAGTCGCGTTCGACACAGACGTGGTTCGCCGAGATTCGTGTATGCCTTTCCTTTGGCGAAGTCACATACTTTCGCAAACCCTTCTATCTTCGTGACACATGGTGTTCGTTGAGAAAAGCCCTCCATCAGAAGTTGTTCCACGAGTGAGGTATACCACCCTTCCTTGCCCTCCGTTTCCTTTCACACTTGGCTTCAAGCCGCTTCGTTCCTTAGCAAAGCAGAAGGGCAGTCGAAGGACCGCACCTCCACAGCGTTGTTTCTTAGACTTAAGTGTATAGCACGTCCCTTACGCTTCCTCCCACTTCCAGACACACACCTCTCTAGGGGACAACGAGTGTGTTGGTGGTCACGTTCGACCCACATTTCTCTTCACAATTCAGCGTGTGGCATTTTCCTTGTGTTTTCACACAAAGTGCCGACAGCGCTTCTATCTTCCCGAAACAAGATCTGAGTTGGGAGAAGCTTTCGACACAAGTTCTTTCCCAAGCAGGACTATATGGCACAGGAACGTGCGCCTTCACTTTTAACGTTGGGCATTTCCTCCGTCTTCTTCCCTGTAGATGGTAGTGGGAAGACTATTGCTCTACCGTTTTGTTTCTTGAGAGGTGAGTGCAAGACCCTCACACGTATGTCTCAAAAGGCTTCGCGCGGAAAGGCGGAGCAAGATGGCGGAGGAGTAGGAGACCTAGATTTCGTCTGGTCTCAGGAATTCAGCTGAATAGGGATCAAACCATTCTGAACACCTACGAACTCAACAGGAGATCGAACAGGAGAGTAGCAACAACTCTCTGAACAGAGAAGCGCCCACTTACTGGAAGGTAGGGCGTGCGGAGAAGTGAATCTGAGGCGATATTCGGGAGGATAGACGGCGGGGGAGGGGCCTCCGCCGGCCGCTTCTGGCAAGTGATAGAGCCGCGGAGCACAGAATCGGAACTTTTAGAAGTTGGCTCGGCGGAGGGACGTCGCTGCAGTGGCTAAGCGGGGGGTGGAATCCTCCCGGGACAGTGTGGTCTCAGGACCCTTGGGGTCACAGGGAGACCGGGGGTGCCTGAGTGCGCCAGAGCTCCCAGGTATCAGAGCAGGGAAGCCGGCTGCAGATACGGAGCAGAGTCGCGGGCTCTCAGCTCGGGTTTGCCATAAACTGTGATCTGTGGCCCAGTCGGGGCACGGCTTCCCCAGCAGGGACCCAACAAGCAGCAGATCCGGGGAGACTCCCCTTCCTTGCCGGGGAGGAGCGGTGCGGGAACGCACTGCAGGGATCTGCTGGGTTTGGAGACTCCGCGCGGGGTCGGGTGCCAGAGATAGCAACGCTCGATCACAGGCCGGGTGAGCACGGAGTGCGGCCGGAGACCGGGGACACGGAAGTGACTGCTTTTCTCTGGGGGCACACTGAGGAGCGGGGCCCCGAGTTCTCAGCTCCTCCGAGTGGAGATTGGGAGGCCACCATTTCTGCCCTGGTCCTCCAAAGCTGTACCGAGAGCTTGCAGGGAACAAAAGCTCCTGAGAGCAAACCGGAGCAGCTTCCTTAGCCCAGACCGACAAGGGCGGGGCCGTTCCGCCTCCGGCAAAGACATTTGGAAACCACAGCAAAAGGCCCCTCCCCCAGAAGATCAACACAAACAGCCAGCAAGCCAAGACCAAGTTGATCGATCAAGGAGAATAGGAGAACTCCTGCGCTAGGGGAATACTGCACATAGATTCATGGCTTTTTTTTTTTTTTTTTTTTACCATGATTCATTATTTCCTCAAAGTTAATTTTTCTTGACTGTTTTTTTTTATTTTTCTTTTTCCCTTTTTCAAACAACATCTTATAAATCCCTTTTAAAAAAAACATTTTTTATTTTTCATTTTTAGAGTCATATTTTATCCCTTCATAGTAGTTACCCTTATTTTTGGCATATATATAGAAGTTGTTCTCTCTTTAAAATTTTGAGGTACAGTTTCTTCTAACAGATCAAAGTATACCCTAAATCACTAGTGTATGGCTTTGTTCTAGTCTCCTGCCTGATCACATTGTCTCCCTTTTTCCTTTTTTTTTTCTTAAATCTTCTTTCTTTTTTCAAACAACTTATCTTACCAAGTCCTTTTATAAAATCTTTTATAATTTTCATCTTTACAGTCATCTTCCATCCCTTCATTGTATCAACCCTTATTTTGTACATATATGTCTTTCTTCCTTTAAAATTTTAGGAGGCACTTTTATCTGACAGACCAAAATACGCCAAAAATCTAGTGTGTGGCACTGATCTATGCACTAGCCTGATCATATTTGATCATATTCTGCCTTTCTTGTATTGTTTTGTTTTTGTTTTTATCTTTTTTTTTCTTTTTCTCTTTCTTTTTTCTTTCTTTCCCTTTCTTTTCCCCTGGTTTCAGGTCTTTTCTGATTTGTATACAGTATATTTGCTGGGGACGTTGTAAACCTGTTAGCATTTTGTTCTCTCATTCATCTATTCTCCTCTGGACAAAATGACAAGACGAAAGAAATCACGTCAGCAAAAAGAACAAGAGGTAGTCCCGTCAGCCAGGGACCTACTCAATACGGACATTAGTACGCTGTCGGACCTAGAGTTCAGAATCATGACTTTAAAGATAGTAGCTGGGCTTGAAAAAAAGCGTGGTAGTTATTAGAGAAACGCTTTCTGGAGAAATAAAAGAATGAAATCTAACCAAATCGAAATCAAAAAGGCTATTGGTGAGGTGCAAACAAAAATGGGGGCACTAAATGCTAGGATAAATGAGGCAGAAGAGAGAATCAGCGATATAGAAGACCAAACGATGGAAAATAAAGAGGCTGAGAAAAAGAGAGAGAAACAACTACAGGATCACGAGGGCAGAATTCGAGAGATAAGTGATATGATAAGACGAAACAACATTAGAATAATTGGGATCCCAGAAGAAGAAGAGAGAGAGAGAGGGGCAGAAGGTATATTGGAGCAAATTATAGCAGAGAACTTCCCTAATGTGAGGAAGGAAACAGGCATTAAAATCCAGGAGGCACAGAGAACCCCTCTCAAAATCAATAATAATAGGTCAACACCCCGACATCTAGTAGTAAAACTTACGAGTCTCAGAGACAAAGAGAAAATCCTGAAAGCAGCTCGGGAGAAGAGATATGTAACCTACAATGGTAGAGACATTAGATTGGCAACAGAGCTATCCACAGAGACCTGGCAGGCCAGAAAGGACTGGCAAGATATCTTCAGAACACTAAACGAGAAAAATATGCAGCCAAGAATACTATATCCAGCTAGGCTATCATTGAAAATAGAAGGAGAGATAGAAAGCTTCCAGAACAAACAAAAACTAAAGGAATTTGCAAACACGACACCAGCCCTCCAAGAAATATTGAGAGGGGTCCTCTAAGCAAAGAGAGAACCTAAAAGCAGCAAAGAGCAGAAACGAACACAGACAACAGACAGTTAACAGTCACCTTACAGGTAATACAATGGCACTAAATTCATACCTTTCAATAGTTACCCTGAATGTAAATGGGCTCAATGCCCCAATCAAAAGACACAGGCTCTCCGATTGGATTAAAAAACAAGACCCATCAATATGCTGTCTGCAAGAGACTCATTTTAGACCCAAAGACACCCCCAGATTGAAAGTGAGGGGGTGGAAAACCATTTACCATGCTAATGGACACCAAAAGAAAGCTGGGGTGGCGATCCTTATATCAGACAAACTAGATTTTAAAACAAAGACTGTAATAAGAGATGAGGAAGGACACTATATCCTACTTAAAGGGTCTATCCAACAAGAAGATCTAACAATTGTAAATATCTATGCCCCGAACATGGGAGCAGCCAAATATATAAGGCAATTAATAACAAAAGCAAAGAAACACATTGACAACAATACAATAATAGTGGGGGACTTTAACACCCCTCTGACTGAAATGGACAGATCATCTAAGCAAAAGATCAACAAGGAAATAAAGACTTTAAATGACACACTGGACCAGATGGACTTCACAGACATATTCAGAACATTCCATCCCAAAGCAACGGAATACACATTCTTCTCTAGTGCCCATGGAACATTCTCCAGAATTGATCACATCCTAGGTCACAAATCAGGTCTCAACCGCTACCAAAAGATTGGGATCATTCCCTGCATATTTTCAGACCACAATGCTTTGAAACTAGAACTCAACCACAGGAGGAAAGTCGGAAAGAACCCAAATACATGGAGGCTAAAGAGCATCCTACTAAAGAATGAATGGGTCAACCAAGAAATTAAAGAAGAATTAAAAAAATTCGTGGAAACCAATGAAAATGAAAACACAACTGTTCAAAATCTTTGGGATACAGCAAAGGCAGTCCTGAGAGGAAAGTAGATAGCAATACAAGCCTTTCTCAAGAAACAAGAAAGGTCTCAAATACACAGCCTAACCCTACACCTAAAGGAGCTGGAGAAAGAACAGCAAATAAAGCCTAAACCCAGCAGGAGAAGAGAAATCATAAAGATCAGAGCAGAAACCAATGAACTAGAAACCAAAAGAACAGAAGAACAGATCAACGAAACTAGGAGCTGGTTCTTTGAAAGAATTCACAAGATTGATAAACCCCTAGCCAGACTGATCAAAAAGAAAAGAGAAATGACCCAAATCAACAAAATCATGAATGAACGAGGAGAGATCACAACCAACACCAAAGAAATACAAACAATTATAAGAACATATTATGAGCAACTCTATGCCAGCAAATTAGATAACCTGGAAGAAATGGGTGCATTCCTAGAGATGTATCAACGACCAAAATTGAACCAGGAAGAAATAGAAAACCTGAACAGACCTAGAACCACTAAGGAAATTGAAACAGTCATGAAAAATCTCCCAAGAAACAAAAGCCCAGGGCCAGATGGCTTCCCAGGGGAATTCTATCAGACATTTCAAGAAGAATTAATACCTATTCTCCTGAAACTGTTCCAGAAAATAGAAATGGAAGGGAAACTTCCAAACTCATTTTATGAGGCCAGCATTACCTTGATCCCAAAACCAGACAAAGACCCCATCAAAAAAGAGAATTACAGACCAATATCCTTGATGAGCATGGATGCAAAAATTCTCACCAAAATACTAGCCAATAGGATCCAACAGTACATTAAAAGGATTATTCACCACGACCAAGTGGGATTTATCCCTGGGCTGCAAGGCTGGTTCAACATCCGCAAATCAATCAACGTGCTACAATACGTTAACAAAAGAAAGAACAAGAATCATATGATCCTCTCAATAGATGCAGAAAAAGCATTTGACAAAGTACAGCATCCTTTCTTGATCAAAACTCTTCAGAGTAGAGGGATAGAGGGTACAAACCTCAATATCATAAAAGCCATCTATGAAAAACCTACAGCGAATATCATTCTCAATGGGGAAAGGCTGAGAGCTTTTCCCCTAAGGTCAGGAACGCGGCAGGGATGTCCACTCTCACCACTGCTATTCAACATAGTATTAGAAGTCCTAGCCACAGCAATTAGACAACAAAAAGAAATCAGAGGCATCCAAATCGGCAAAGAGGAAGTCAAACTCTCCCTCTTTGCAGATGATATGATACTGTATGTGGAAAACCCAAAAGACTCCACCCCAAAACTGCTAGAACTCATACAGGAATTCAGTCAAGTAGCAGGCTATAAAATCAATGCACAGAAATCAGTGGCATTCCTATACACCAACAACAAGACAGAAGAGAGACAAATCAAGGAGTCGATCCCATTTACAACTGCACCCAAAACCATTAGATACCTAGGAATAAATCTAACCAGAGAGGCAAAGGATCTGTAGTCAGAAAACTATAAAATACTCATGAAAGAAATTGAAGAAGACACAAAGAAATGGAAAAACGTTCCATGCTCATGGATTGGGAGAATCAACATTGTGAAGATGTCAATGCTACCTAGAGCAATCTACACATTCAATGCAATCCCCATCAAAATACCATCCACTTTTTTCAAAGAAATGGAACCAATAATCCTAAAATTTGTATGGAACCAGAAGAGACCCAGAATAGCCAGAGGAATACTGAAAAAGAGAAGCAAAGCTGGCGGCATCACAATTCCGGACTTCCAGCACTATGACAAAGCTGTCATCATCAAGACAGTATGGTACTGGCACAAAAACAGACACATCGATCAATGGAACAGAATCGAGAGCCCAGAAATGGACCCTCAACTCTATGGTCAACTTATCTTTGACAAAGCAGGAAAGAATGTCCAATGGAAAAGAGACAGTCTCTTCAACAAATGGTGTTGGGAAAATTGGACAGCCACATGCAGAAGAATGAAACTGGACCATTTCCTTACACCACACACAAAAATAGACTCCAAATGGTTGAAAGACCTAAACGTGAGACAGGAGTCCATCCAAATCCTAAAGGAGAACACAGGTAGCAACCTTTTCGACCTTAGCCGCAGCAACTTCTTCCTAGAAACATCGCCAAAGGCACGGGAAGCCAGGGCAAAAATGAACTATTGGGATTTCATCAAGATAAAAAGCTTTTGCACAGCAAAAGAAACAGTCCACAAAACCAAAAGACAACCGACAGAATGGGAGAAAATATTTGCAAATGACATATCCGATAAAGGGCTAGTATGCAAAATCTATAAAGAACTTATCAAACTCAACACCCAAAGAACAAATAATCCAATCAAGAAATGGGCAGAAGACATGAACAGACATTTCTCCAAAGAGGACATCCAAATGGCCAACAGGCACATGAAAAAGTGCTCAACATCGCTCGGCATCAGGGAAATCCAAATCAAAACCTCAATGAGATACCACCTCACACCCGTCAGAATGGCTAAAATTAACAAGTCAGGGAACGACAGATGTTGGCGGGGATGTGGAGAAAGGGGAACGAACCCTCCTACACTGTTGGTGGGAATGCAAGCTGGTGCAACCCCTCTGGAAAACAGTATGGACGTTCCTCAAACAGTTGAAATTAGAGCTACCGTTCGATCCAGCAATTGCACTACTGGGTATTTACCACAAAGATACAAATGTAGGGACCCGAAGGGGTACGTGTACCCCAATGTTTATAGCAGCAATGTCCACCACAGCCAAACTGTGGAAAGAGCCAAGATGCCCATCGACAGATGAATGGATAAAGAAGAGGTGGTATATATACACAATGGAATATTATGCAGCCATCAAAAGGAATGAGATCTTGCCATTTGCAACGACGTGGATGGAACTGGAGGGTGTTATGCTGAGTGAAATAAGTCAATCAGAGAAAGACATGTATCCCATGACCTCACTGATATGAGGAATTCTTAATCTCAGGAAAGAAACTGTTACTGGAGTGGTTGGGGGTGGGAGGGATGGGGTGGCTGGGTGATAGACATTGGGGAGGGTAGGTGCTACGGTGAGCGCTGTGAATTGGGCAAGACTGTTGAATCACAGTTCTGTACTTCTGAAACAAATAACGCAACATATTTTAAGAAAAAAGAAAAAGAAGAAGATAACAGGAGAGGAAGAAAAGGGGAGTATGTCAGAGGGGGAGACGAACCATGAGAGACGTTGGACTCTGAAAAACAAACTGAGGGTTCTAGAGGGGAGGGGGGTAGGGGGATGGGTTAGCCTGGTGATGGGTATTGAGGAGGGCACGTTCTGCATGGAGCACTGGGTGTTATGAACAAACAATGAATCATGGAACACTGCACCCAAAACTAATGATGTAATATCTGGTGATTAACATAACAATAACAAATTAAAAAAAAAAAGGCTTCGCGCTTCGCGAACCAAGGTGTTAGCACGAAGTCATGTTTGACGTGGCCTCGTTTCTCTGAGTTCAGTGGAAGGCTCTGCTGAGGCTAGCTCACGTACATTTGAAGGCCCTTCCAACTTCATGACCCAAGACTTTGATGGAGAGAAACCCTCCACACAACGTGTTCCTCACTGTGGTGTATCTCGCTTTCCGTCCCTTTTCTCTCGCCCTAAGCTTTACCACGGTGCTTCCATCCGTAGGGAAAGAGCTGGTCGTCGACGGACGGCAACCCTCTAGATTTGTCCTTAGAGTTAAACACCCGTAGGCAATCTTCCCTATGCCTCCTCACATCATACATTTCCATACTCATCCTTCTTCATGGAACGACAGGAGGCACATTCGAAACGGACAGCTCACTCTAGGGCACGTCCCTCGTGCCTTCACGCCCACGGCGGAAAACACTTTTATCTTCCTGAAACAATATGATAAGCTGAGGGAAGACTTCTTCACAAGGGGTTTGTCAAGCACCGTCACAGGGCACATTCTTTATGCCTTCACACGTTCGTGCCAGAATGCCACTCATACGTAGGCGTACGGCTTTCCAGGGTTTCCTTCTCAGACTTAAAGGCATGACCTTTTCCCTCTGCTCTCTCTCGTACTCATGAAAACATTTCGCACGGAACAAGATTTGAACCGGGAGAGACAATCTCCACTCCTTATTTCCGTGGCGCAGGCATGGGGCACATGCCTTGCGCTGTCACACTTACCTTGGAATAGACTACCATTTTCAGGGAAGATGTTGGTAGAAACACGGTTTCTCTGCAGTGGTGTTTCTTCAGACCGACCTTCACGCCGCCTCTTTAGGGTTCCGCAAGTACATGTTGTGACTAGGTTTTCCCCGTGAAGCCAGATGGAAGCTCGAAGTCGCGCTTGGACACAGACTTGTTTCGCACAGTGTAGTCTGTGGCTTTCCTTTGGCGAACTCACGTACGTTTGAAAAC